>NW_015386748.1:836583-881387 GCF_001527695.2 Protobothrops mucrosquamatus
AAAAAAAAGGCCTGGATATTTCCAGTAATGTTAGATTCCAGGTCCTATAATTCCCAACCAACATGGCAAAGACTGGTAATTGAGAATTGTATAAACTGAGGTCTTCTTAGCTTTGGGGAGACAACTTTATAATCTACTTTTTCTTACCCTGTCGAGTAACGATAACGGCTACAGAAGAGAATGAAGTCAGCCCAGTTCTGATATATGAGATTCTTATTTAATGCATATTTAAAAGTATTGTGGTTGGACCTGCTCCCAGCTATCCTTTTAAGTAGCCTTCCTAGTACTCAATCTGGCAGTCCCCTTCAGTTAAACATCCGATTTTCCTACACTTGAGAGCACAGACTTAAACTGTTAACACAAATTTCATCTCTCCAGCGTTCCTACTCTAAAGCCCTTGCCATGATCTGATCTTGGTCTAATGAGTGAAGGCTCATTTTGTAGCAAAACAAACAGATATTGTCAGATTCTTTTCTGGTATAATTATATGACTGTGAATTTCCTACATAAGCATGCAGCTACACAGTTTCATTAGCTATTTGAGACACTGCAACATTTGTCAGGCTTTTGTTCCTGTTTGAATGTAGTGCAGAAATTCTAATTTAGATGTACATTCTGCATTGCTGGTTTGATCTTCTAGTGCCATCTCTTTGCAACAACAAAGAGTTTGCTGGTGTTTTCTGTTTTCCCCATCTCTCAGTAATCATTTATTCAACAGTTTTAAGTGCACAATACCATTTAAAATCCAGAATAATAATTCACTTTGGCATTCAATCTGTGCTTTGTGAAGAAAGGAAATTAACAGCCCAATTATATACTTGTTTACTCACTAGAATTAAGTTCATGGAATTACTGAGGCCTACTCCCAAATAAATTGTATGTGGAATTGCATTGTTAGGTTATACTATACTATTTAAATCCCATAATAAATAAAATGGGAATTTTAGGCCTTATGCTGGGAATCATATACTCCAAATAAGCTGACATCTATTATCTATAATGAAAACTGCCTTTTTCAAATTTGTATTTTCTTGGTTTTATGAGAATAGCAAAAGGGACCCAGGATCAATAAAATGACCAATCTTGACCAATAATTTCTGATTAATCTGCCATCTGACCAATTTCCTTCTGATTTCCCCTTCTATTGGTCAGAAGAGTTGAATTTGCTACTAGTATTTGCTAGGAATGGGTGATTTTTCCCCCCTATATTGCTGAATTTCAATTCCCAGCAACCCCAACTAGTTTAAAGATGATGCTAGAAGTTGACATTCTGCAAGAACTGGAGTGCTACTTCTTGTTCACCTCTGGATTTATGTTTATTGTTTTCAGCGAGGTTTGCAAAATCAGTACATATTATGAAACAAGTAGGACTTGTTATCCTTCAGCAGACTTTAGGTCTTCGTCTTCTCAAAAGATTTGTTTCAAGGTTTGGGCTATCTTCTTGGCTTGGGGCCAAGTTCCTCATTTAGTTCCCTTCTGTTACAAGCTGCTGGCAAGATTGTATTACGGCCAGTCCAGCATTTTAATATAAAACTGAAGCATGATCTTAGCAGCCACAGAAAGAGAACTATCAGCCAGCGACTCTGGGAATAAGAGTCACAGGTTGCCTTCTTTCTTGTTGTTTAGGCCCGTGATTGAGATGTGCATTCCATCGGTCTTGGATCCGACCTTGGCTCCCTCAGGCTGCCATGTGATTTCACTTTTTACCCAATACACCCCCTATTTGCTTGCTGATGAAAAACAGTGGGACCCCCGTGACCGTGAGGACTATGCCAATCGAGGTACCTAAACCCTGGCAGGGAGTAATCTTGGTATAAAGGGTAAATCTTGCATTTACCTAAGGAGTATCTTTCATTTGCAAGAATATCCCCCCCCCCCTTTGTACTCATGCAAACCTTATCACTATATCCTGGACAAAATGTTAATTCCTTTACTCTTTTAGAAGGATTTATTGCTCTTAGTTGCAGTTTCAGTACGCAGAGATAACCTCTGAGAACAGCCGTGTGCATTTCCATGATGAACAGGGAAGTTTTTGGAATGAACAGGAGCCTAGCAGCAACTGAAGGATGATTTAATCACAGAGCATCCATAGCTTTATGTTCTTGAAGGTTTGCATTCCAACCTGTCTAAAAGGTAGACGTTGGGGGGCCACCTAGATAAATGATGATTGATTTGCATTGAACCAAGAAACAAGTATTTTTATTCTATTCGGCCAATAACAAGACTGCCTTATATTATATCAGACCATGGATCCAACTGTTTAAGTGTCTTCAACAGTAACTGGGAGGAGATTCCAAGATTAAAGGTAGAGGTTCTCCAGTTCAACCTGGACATATCAGAGATTAATTTGGGGGAGTTCTGTTCTACTCCTGATTTATGGTCCCTACCAGATATCTTCTCTCTCTGTAGTATTTGACAGTGTTGAAGCCTACGCACCTGGGTTCAAGGCATCCATCATTGGCATAGATGTTTTAACACCTCCAGACCTTGAGCAGATCTTTGGTCTACCTGGTGGGGTATGTATTTACTGAGAATCACTCCCTATCAATTTAGGAGACTATATACCTTAATTTTCCCAGTAGCCTTGCCTAAAATCCATCCACCCTCTGAAGGCTCATTTGATAAATCATCGTAAGGAAACTTTTTGATCCTTCCTGCTTTTGATTGTAAAATGGTCTTGGAAATCTATTCTATCTGCTATTCTTAGAATTTGAGTGCCACAGGATAGCTATTCCCTGTCTTTCTGCTGGGAAATGGATAAGAAGCCCTATCTCTTCAGCAATATCTCATTTGACACTGCCTCTGGCTTTCAGAATATATTCCATGGAGCCATGTCTTTGGATCAGTTATATTTTGCCCGACCAGTGCCAGCTTACTCCAGTTACCAGTCTCCAATCCAAGGCCTGTACCTCTGTGGAAGTGGTGCTCATCCGGGTATGTCTGGGAGGGGTAGTGTGAGTAGTATATGCAAGACTGCAATAAAAAAGACATAAAATGTGTTTGCCCATAGTGTCATTATGGGAAGCTGCATTTCTGCAATATAATCCTAGAAGGGGCTGCTAGTTGGGTTGAAAGAGTTGGGGGTCATTTGTTCGGGCCTGCCTGTCAATCACAAATATTTCTGAGAGTACTGCCATTTTACTTTCTGTTGTAGTCAAACCTCTTTATTCCTTCAATGCCTCAATTTTCTTCCCAGGAGGAGGTGTAATGGGAGCAGTGGGACGCAATGCTGCTAGAGTAGCCTTGGAAGACTTCAAGAATCTGTGAACCAGTAGCAGGATTTATTGCATTGGCTCAAAATGAGAGAAATCTGGCATTCTCCAATCCAAGCCTTTGAAATGAACTCTCTTATCTGGCATTTGGGGGCCTGTTCTACTAGAATCTTCTCATATTTTTTTTCATCACAAATTACTCAATATACCACTGCGATACATTTCTCCTGGAGTAGCATGGTCACTAAGCAAGTAATAGCCACTGCTATTTCATGTAGGACACAAAAGATGCTATGAACACAGTAGCTGAGCTTTTCTGGAAATCTATTTTGACTTTATAACCAACTAACATACTTTTCATATTGTATTATTTAATCCAGAGTTTGTCCCTCTATCTTGTTCCACAACTTATTCCTCTTCTTTGGACCATTGAAGGGATGCACTCTGCTCTTTTTTTCTACAGTTAGAGGAACATTCGGAGTCATGAGTGAAGGAAAGCCTGTGGGGTAGCTTTCTCTCTGGCTGAATAATCCAATTGTACTGAGGTTCGTTAGTTCAGATTGTCTTGGACTGCTCTTTAGCGATTTCTTTTCTTCCAAAGCTCCCAGGTGTGCTCTTTATCTTGCTTTTTGCTTCTTGACCTGTGAAAATACAGCCATTCTGAAATGCTGCTCCTGAGAACCAGCTTATGGCGTAGATGAGTCATGCTTTCCAGAAGATCAAAACCAAGGCCAGGTTGTTACAGTATCACCTCAGCAGAGGGTTAAGGAAGGTCTACTGCCATTCATGTCATCTAACCTTGTGCTCCCCATCCAAAGCCAGATATGCCTGACTGAGCCAGAGTCCAAAAGAGTCATATTTCTTCTCACTAGCAAAAAGCAGCTGCTTGCAAACACCTCTCTGCAATCTGACTGCAAATCCAGGCAGGACGTGGCCAGAAGCCAACTGCCCTTGCTGATTCGGCCTCGGTTGGATTTTCTGCACCAGCTAATCTCAGTCACAAAGCATTGGAGCCAGAATACTTGGCTGCTATCCATTCCATTGAAATCAGTGGGAATAAATCAGTTTAAATCTAATACTCCACCTCAGCTTACGCATGGATTGCAAGCAAAATGTATTGACACAATAAGGAATGTCAGTACCTTCCCTCCCTGTATATGATGAATGAGTTTTATATGAAGAACTGATTATAAAATCATTGCCTACTAGAAAATATCCAGAGATTAATAAAAGGTTTGAAAAACACCTTCCTTTCCCCAATCGTCTTTTGTAATACTGTAATATTTCTCTTGTTTTATGGGAGCACATCAATCACGGGCGAGCACAGACAATGCAGGTTATGGTGTTTGTGGATGGGGTTGCCAGTGGCCTCATGTTACTCTTTCTCAACTGCAGCTTATGAGCAACAGCCATTCATTTCGATGTGGTTTCCTTAGGAACTGGCAGAAACATCAATTGAAGTAAATGCAAGTTGTATGCAGCAATAGCTGGTAGATTTTTCCAAGAAGGAAATTATCAAAGGCTGACAAGATTGTTATATAAAGCCACATAATTTCTGAGACATCATATGAAATGATGAAGCATATTACATAAAATAAACAGAGCCTTCTACTTCCCAAACATTGTCAACCCCAAATATCCTGTCTCAGTTGTAATGCAACCCATACAACTACTCCCTATGTATCACCACTGCTCGTTCACATTGGGAATATTTCCTTGTTAACTCTAAGTCCCCCCACCATGCTGTGCATCGTAGTAGCTGCAGTTACAAGAATTAGTGCAGGAACAATTAGCTTTTCTTGTAAATGTAAATGTTTATTTATATGAACATTGTAAAGGGCCCCATTTTATATTACATCCCATAGGAATCATCTAGTCAAGAATGGATGTTGTAGCAGAGGAACTTTTCAGAACTGAATTGAACCCAGAACAAACATCACAGTGGAAAGAATCAAAAACTGGCCTTCACTTTTCTGCTAAGACATGATTAGTTTAATCACAGTTAATTGAATAAACTGAAAGTAGATAGATTCACACAACTTATATGGCACAGATTCTAAGGTCATTCAGCCTGACAGCTCATCACTGCTTCACACAAGTTAATGTATTTCACCATAATCCAAGAGACCACAAAGTCTGTGCAACTTTCTCGGCTAGACCAAAGATGGCCACAAGAGGGAAGCATTGTTACTTAAATTTAGGGGGTTTAAAAGAGCAAGTACAGAGTAACCCTGTTCTAATGCAATTCCATAGCCTTACTAATGCAGCTGTATTTCTCATTTGTTGGTGCCGTGTTCACTTTTTGCACAGCTATTTTGGTATTACTGGTAGTATCTGGCAGTGCTGTGTCCACAGCATCTAGCTTGCAGCAAGGTGTCTAATGATGGACATATAGGATCTGGCCCAGCCTGAAGCTAAAACATGGGTCATCTGCCATCGCCCCTTTTCCATAAACAGAAAATGCTAACAATGGAAACATTTATAATGGATAATAATACTTGGTACTGATGTCCTAAGTTAAAGGCAAAATCCAGTTTTCAGTACAATTCCCAGAAAAGATGTGTTTACATAGATTGCTAAGCCATGAGTTGACTAATGATGGTTTAGTAATTACATAACTGGTTAGTTCAGAGTATGATAAACCCTGAGTCATGATTTATAAAGCATAGCAATGCTCAAGTTCATTCTCTAAATATATTTTCCTTTTGCCTTCAGTGTCAGCCCATGAAGATGAAAATCTTAATATACTAAGGAAATATACATTAGGTTGAAGTGTCACCCTCCACTCTTCTGGCTGTAACTCTCCAGGGTTTCTGGCAGAGAGCATCTTTTTCTTTGTCTGACTTGATCCCTTTATCTTAGAGATGCCAAGAGCTGAATCCAGAACTTCCACATTAACTATTTTTGAGCCATGATCTCTCTGTGTTCTTGCTGTAAACAACACTAGCATAAGAGAGGCCTAGAACAGGCCTGGGCAAGTCAGTTTCATCAAGACATGGAGACAGACCTACGTGATTTATTAAGGTGTTTCATTTTGCCCTACCTGCCATCAGCATCCCAGGAGAGGGAGACATGATGTAATCACATAAACCACGGAACTTTCTATTTGCATCAAGCATCCTGAGGCAAATACATGTCATATTTGTATCCCTGTGTTGCTATTTTGATGTCATGGTTTGTTGCATATGCTTTTGTTAAACTGCATTTGCAGAAGCTTCTTAGTTGACTACTGGAAAGGCTGAAAAAGGCAGCCACAGCAATGCAAACAGCACACTGCAGGAATTTTGCCTCCCTTTAGAAGCAAAAAGGCCATGCTGTTTTCTGCAGAAGCTGCTTAAGAAGACAGCTGACAGCAGCAATTATTTCCCTGTGCTTCTTTTCCAAATCAGACTGGCTGATGGAACTCACTGCTGTGTTTGTACAACATGCTTAGTCAGGTCAGTTAAAGCTTTAAATAACTGCATTTGCACATCATGTAAAAGCTGGCAAATGTTAACATTGGTTAGGCTTCCTTGTGGCTTAACATGCTGTGTAAATCCAGTCATTTTGGGTACATTGTGCCAACGTATAAAATGAATTAACCAATTTAAGTGAGTTTCATGAGTGCAGCCAGAGTTCCTTGGTCATCTCACTCAGCAGATTGAAAACAAAAGTTTCTTCCTGGTTCTTCATCCCTTTATGTATTTCTTGAGACTTATTTGCACATGCTATTTAGAAGGGGCACAGTCTCTTTCGCCAGAGGCAATGAATAAAAATTAAAAGCAATACTAGTTCGTTTACTCTACACATCAGAGATTATCCATATTGTATCTGCCAGGTTTCTTCCAATCTCAAGAGGCTGTCCTGGCATTCTGCTCCAGGTTGAAGGGTTTCTCATGTGTTTGACCTCCTCTGATTGCAGTGAGGAGAGTCATAGGTTTGCACATAAATGTTTAACATTATCCAGAAATGCTTCATAGATAGATGGATATGAATACAGATGGCTTCTTATGCAGCATTTCCGGTTGACAAATAAAAAGCAGGGGTGCAAAGGGTTAGAAGTTTTCTTACTTCTGGCTTCTGTCAGGAAGAAAATGGTTACTCTGGAGATAGGAACTGGATCAGATTGAGCCACAATCTATGACAAAAAGGAGGGTGAACCTGCAGCCTCGACACTTATGAAAAGTGCTTGAAAACTACAATATTACTCTGAGATAATGCGTGGTTTCTAATGGAAGAGAACACTTTCCAAGCTACCCCTCACTCTGCCAATCAAACAGCAGCCCAACCTGCTGCTAGAAAGGATGCAAAAGAAAAGGCAGATTAGCAATAGCACTTAGACTTATATACCGCTTCACAGTGCTTTACAGCCCGCTCTAAGCGGTTTCCAGAGTCAGCAGATTAGAGGAATATATGCAGGAATTAATCTATAATAAGGAAAAAAGGGAGCGAATGTAGTTTTTTATGATCATAATTTAGAAAGCAGGATCACTCCTTAAAAATAAATGCAGGAAGTCCATAACCAATAAATGAAAGTCCTCCTTTATGCAGCACGATAAAACTGTGGAATTCACTGTAATCAGATGTGGTAACGGCTGCCAATACACATTGTGTTCAAGGGAGACTGGCCACATTTCTGGAGGATTAGGCTACTAATCACAGGCAGCACACTTTTAAACATCCTTTCTCAAATTTATGGCTCAGGAATTCTGGGAGTTGAAACCCACACATCTTAAAGTTGACACTTTTGAGGAACGCTGCGTTAAAGAGCACCTTTGGAGACAGCAGTAAAAGAGAGCTAGGGTCTGGGTACTGCGTGAGAGACGGCGTAGGACAGTGTTTCTCAACCTTGACAATTTTAAGGCATGTGGACTTCAACTCCCAGAATTCCACAGCCAGCATTGCTGGCTGTGGAATTCTGGGAGTTGAAGTCCACATGCCTTAAAATTGTCAAGGTTGAGAAACACTGGCGTAGGACATGAGCCCCTTCTTGGCTTCTGGCCCTGGGGCTCTTTCGCGCCCCTCAGCCGCTGCCCATTTCCCCTTCGTCGACTGGAAAGACGGGCGCAAGCGGCCCACCCTCGCCCCCTCACTTTTCCTCGCTGAAACAAGGGGTTCCCACCCTGTGGCTCGGCCTCGAAGCCATTTCCGCCGTGTGACGCTTCGCCCCATCGCTGGAACTCCCACCAGCCCTGAAATAAAAGCTTCCCCGGAGCGAGGGGCTGCACCTGAGACAGCTATATAAATATTGACGGGCTGAGAATAGCTCCCGCCTGAGCTGTTTTTAGCGCCGCCTGAACTGCTCCCCAGGCTTAACCACAGGATGCATCCCGAGCCGAGGGGCTGACACGTGCTCGCCCCGGGCCTGGCGCTCGGAAGGCGGAGGAGGGCCTGTTCCTCCCCGCATTGCCACGTCGGCCGGGCGAATGGCCCTGGGTCCAGGCGATCGCGTAAGGGGCAGCCTCCCGCCCCCGCAGGCCGCCGCGGGGCAGAAAGGGCCGCGGGGCTGTCGGGGACCGCGCAGAAGGAGGGAGAGAGGCCAGAAATCGGTGCCGGAGGAAAGCAAGAGCAACTTCGCCCTTGTCAGCGGCTCCTGGAAGGACAAATCCAGCTTTAATCTCTGGCTCGACGTTTCCGATCGGAGGACCGTCTGAACAGTGTTTCTCAACCTTGACAATTTTAAGGCATGTGGACTTCAACTCCCAGAATTCCACAGCCAGCAATGCTGGCTGTGGAATTCTGGGAGTTGAAGTCCACATGCCTTAAAATTGTCAAGGTTGAGAAACACTGCTAGGAGCAGTCGTTTTTCTTCTTCAAAGCCTGAGAGATGTCGCCATGCGTGGCAAAATTGAGCCAGTGAAAGACAGATGGCAAATCTCATTAAGCAGAGGATCTCTTGATCCTCCCAGTAGGTCTTCCGTGCAAGTCTCTGAGCTTGTTTGGAGGTTCTAACTGGGGAGCGCAGCCGAATCAATCCTGGCGATCAATGGGGTGACCAATGTGCCCGGCCAGGTCGTCCTTCTGCAGAACATTTGACCAAGAGAGACGCAGGGAGGAAAGAGGCTCGTTTATACCCTGCCTGGAAAATTAAGTGGACTAAGTCAGTGGGGTGACAGAACTCCATAGGTTACTTAGACCCCCAAGATATTTCCTTTGCATGTGCATTGGTGCAGGCATGTCTGCTCTTGATGAACGGGATCAAAGCCCCAAACCTGGCTTGTTGTGGGGTGTGGGGAGGAAGCAAGATTTACTTTTCTTTGTAATGCTTTGATATTCCTCTTGGCCCAATTAGAGACATTTGGCCATTGTTTTCTACCTGTTCATGCTAGATTAATGCTATAATCACTTCTTCTAAGAAATGAGAGAGAAGGTTGATAGGGATGGATTATTTATTTATGTGATTAATGCCTTGCCGTTCTATCCTTAGGGTACTTTAACAATAAAAAGTAAAACAAAGGAAAAGAATTAAAATCATTATTCAGAGTATCTCAGAGGGAAGGGAACTGGTTGAAAAGGAGGGTCTTGGTTATGGAAGATCTGAAGACCTTGCTTGGAAGCAGAAGGGGGAAGGGTCTCAACATAACTCCTAGGGCAGGGGTAGCTTAGGAATTCTGGGAGTTGAAGTCCACGAGTCATAAAAGAGCCAAGGTTGCCTACCCCTGTGACCTAGGGAATGCTTGGGCATAGCAATGTGTGGCACGATGAGCTTGTAAGGTGGCTCCCCCATATTCTCAACTAGGACACCTGAGAGAAAGCAGAATGTTATCTTCTTTGGGAAAGATGGGGGATTCAATTCTGATACTGAAACCAAGTTGCCAATCTGAGCCATACACTTGAAAGCCCCCTTATTCACGATACTTGGTGCAGGTCTGCTCTTGGCGACCATTTGAGTCATAAGCAATATTGTCTTAGAGCGCAGCTAAAATGTACAAGATGTTGATACCAGCTCTTAACATCAAGTCCAAACAAGGCACGTTGTGAGAAATTGATATCCGAACCCCCCAATCTCTTTCTCTGGATGAAAAGTACTGTAGTTGTGGAGGAAAGGAGTGATCTGAGAGAGGCTACAGATGAATCCCCACTCTCTTTCCACAACCTTCATCCAGGCCTTGTCCCTGGGCTCTTGGCTCTAAGAAAGGAGAAAAGTAGAGCTTGGTGAAAGTATCACAGTGATTGATGTTCTCCCAAATAAATAGCATGAGGAAGGGAGGAATTTGGAATAAGGCATCAACGTGGGGGGGGGGATTAACTTCATCCCCCTCCCCAGTTTCCTGCTGCTGCACCATAATTCTTATTTCTAATTGCCTCCCTCCCCCTCAAACGTGTTTAGTTGAAGAACAAGGTGCTGCGAGATATGTATGGATCTCCAAGACATGAAAAAAAATTCTTCCACTTTTTCAGAAAACAACTTTCTTTTAAGTTCAGTGAATACACCTGAACTTAGGAATTCTTCCTCTGCCCCTACTTGTACTTGATAGTCATTCCTTGACAACAGCCATTCTCACTCATCCCCATCACGTTGCCTTCATCTTGTTCCACAGTCCATCAGCGAGGCTGGCTTAAGTCAGTACTAGTGCTAAAGTAGTGTTTTCCCCTTTGTTCTAATACTGTCCAGCAGCATCCTTAAGATGTGTTCTTTCTATTACAATTCTCCAGTTATGACATGGAAGGTGAACAGTAGAATAATTGATCAGAAAGAGCTTATTAACCAGACTGATGCAGGTGTATCCCTTTTCTGCTGGTTCATGATCTGGATACTTCTGCCAATCGCTCTCTTGACACAAAACATGAAGCTTACTTGATAACGTTGCTGCTGCTGCCCAAATAGTATAACATGAAATAGTATAACAGGCTGAAACAGGAAGAGTGAAATACTGCCCTCTCTCTTTCCCACTTCTGCATTCACTTCCAGAATACAAAAGAATGGTTACTACGTAAAAAGGAGAGAAAGGGGAGATAAATTTCAAATAAATGTAATTTTCCCTTAAACCTCTGCCAAAAACTCCATTTGTGATATTTTTGGAGGTTTTTTCCCCCCAATTTTATTATGACAGAATGGAGCTTAGGAGGGAGCAACAGATGATGCCGTCTGGAGATCCTGGCAAAATCCTGGTGCTGGACCCAGCCAATTTCTGCTGCAGTGCCCTGATTGGCAGATGATTTTCCCTGTGTGATGACATATTGAAAAGGAGGACAGCAAAGCTCAGCCATCACTTTCGCCTAGCCTGCACTACATATACAGTACACAATTAGGACAACATTATTTGACATAGACACACTAGAGGCAGGATGGGGATCAGCAGTGGGGTATAATTTTATGCTGGATTTATGTTAGAGAGTCAAGGATGGATGGAAAGCAATTTAACTCAGCAGTGGACAAAATTCCTCTCACTCGTTCTAAGAGGAGAAAAAAATGTTATACAAACATGTTCATAACTTCTATCTTCTTGTAACACTGAGTGTCAATCTTATTTGGTATTTTTTCTATCTCTGAAATTTGTTTACTTGTGCATAGAATTAGTGTTTATAATTTTAGATGTTTTTATATTCCTAAATATCTTCCTTTATTTATATTATTCCCCTAGTTTATTCAAAAAGTCAAACTTTTTGGACATAAGATCAAGAAAAATATGGCCAAGACTTGAAAGACTATGGATCAAATCTCAAATTAGTATCAAAGCTCTCAAGGTAACATTGGACCAATTAGTTGCATTTAGTCTAACTTGTCTCAGAATTTTCAAAGGTTATATTAGGGACAGAGAGAGAACTGAGTTTTGAATTCCTTAAATTGCAAAGAAATAGATCCTGTTTGCATTCCTCAATCCCCCCCCCCCCAAATTTAACTATAACTAAGTTACTAAGTTAATCGTGCTAACTCAGCCCATGAATTCTGGGGACTGCAGTCCCATTTGAAAGATGCCAATTTGGATAAGGTTGTGTTAAACAAATTTTATTTGGATAAATAAGGGATGAAGTGAAAGCAGTTACAGTACATTAAAGTGTCATTTTGAACTTGATTCATGTACTTTATTTTTTCCATGCTTCAAATCACACCTAGAGGTTGGGCCTCCTGATTATAAGAAATATGCTGGCTCAGGTTGATCAGGACAGGGAACCATAATATTTACAAATCTCCATGCGCTGGTTTGCCCTGGCAAATCTCTCCAGACTTGACATTGTGGCCTGAAAACAAGTTGCCCTTCCAGTGTTCTTGGGAAGGCAACAGCTCTTGTCCTGATTCAGTCTGCCCCATCATTCATAATTTGCCTGCTCTCGGTCATAGCAGTACATTTGGAAAAATCTGGTACTTTGGCAATTGCTAAGTTCCCTGACGTCATTTATTCATAAGCCATGTGCTGGAGAGAGAAGCAGACAGAGCTCTGTGTGGCCAGTCTCTGGCTTGACAAGAGAAGCCCCCGAGGCTTCACCAGGAAAGTAGTCAAGAAGTTCCCTGGGTTCATCCTGTGTAAGGCATCTTCTCTCAGCTGGGCCCTGCAGATGGGTGGGGCTAACTCCATTTATGGGAAATCAAGTTGGAGAGCACAGTTTGGGACTGGTAAAAAATAGCCTAGTTCATCCCAGATGGGTCTTTCCCTGAAAAGAGAGAGAAAAGGACTTGCCAGAATGATGAGCTCAGGGCTATTTTGAGGCTTCCCCCCCCTCCACCTCTGTCCGGCTCTTCATGTCAGCAACCTACTCTTTAATTTATAAGCAAACAGGCAGTTGCCACTAGCACATTTTTGCCTGGGATGCGGGCTACAGCCAAGGCAACAAGCTTCCTGTTTACTGCTCGTTGCTCCACTGGGCAGTGGGGAGGGAGCAGCTACTGCCAGGATGAGGCCACAGAGTGTGAGCCAGTAGCAGGTGCCCAGGAGGTGCCGTGAATGTGTTGCTACTTGGAGGAGTCAGCAGTCCAACAAATCATAGCAAAGGTGGAACTGGATTACAGGGAGCTGTGGGACGAAATCAAGGGCAAGGAATGTGGAGCAAGACTGACTCATCTAGCAGGTTGAGAGCTACGTAGTGGGTACAGCCTGGTCGTCTGCCTGATCCTAAAAAGGGAGCAACCTTAAGAGAATAGGCAGCGATGCCATTAAAGCCAAATGTCAGACCTGAAATTTAGGGTTTCATTTGGCAGGATAACTAGAAAAATCCCTCCATGCAAAAAGAATTTAAGTGTATCCATGTTTACAGGACACATTTACCCACAGTTAACATTAACTGAGAGTAGCTCTCTGACAATCTGAGAAGAGTCTTGAATATGCCTACAAAAAATTATAGCAGCCGAACCTGGAATATTTTGCATCCAAAGTTTACATTTTGCCACTGAACCACACATATTCTTAGTACGTTAAAAATATTTGTTGCACCCAATAATGCTACTATCCCCTAGAAACTGAAGATTGGGGGAAATTAACCATATTTTCCAGAGCCCTATTTGCTGTGGGTGGGATAGACATTTTTTAAAACACCAATTAAGGAGATTTCCAGCCCTCACAGGCAAATTAGTTCATGTTAGCAAGACATTTAAAAGCTCTGCTTAACGCTTGGATTCATTTGTGATATCTCAGTAACATCATGGAAATATCCAATTATTGTCCATGATACTAACCCAAACACAACCAAAATATCCTGATGGTTGCTGATGACTTTATCTCAGTATGTCTGCCAAAAATTGCTGGGTTGCTTGTTTTGTTTGGACATCTATTTCAGAGCTCTTTCCTGTTGGTACCATTGGAAATGATAGTACGAGCAGTACATGCACTAAAGGAATGGTAGGCAATCTGGTAGCCTCCAGATGTTTTGGAGTATAATTCATGTAATTCCCTGAACTGGACTTTCTGGATAAGGTTGAATGAACATGGAGGCTACAATATTTGAAGGATAGCATGATGGCCTCTTCTTATTCTAAACAGATTTTATTTAAGGCCAAACAGGGTCAAATTGGATTGGAGATGACAGAGCCAGGGTTTTTTTTCTCATAGAATGCCCAGAACGGAGTTCTGGCACCTTTTTTGGATGGAACCTTGTAGGGTAGGCAAGGCAGGTTGTATGACGTGTGTGAGTTCCGGCACCTTTTTTTTTTTTTTTTCTTAGAAAAAAAGCACTGGCTATAGGGTTTCCTGCCTGAGCAGGGGGTTGGACTAGATGACCTCCAAGGTCCCTTCCAACTTTATTATTATTATTATTATTATTATTATTATTATTATTATTATTATTATTATTATTATTATTATTATTATTATTATTATTATTATTATTATTATCTGTCTATATTTTCCTTTCTTCGAGTTTTTCTCAATGCATTTAAAAAGAAAAAAAAAGCTTCATCCAGAACAAATACAGATCAGATGCCGTGGATTATCTTTGCTGGTTTGGGTTGAGAAGTGCAAACTATGGTTCAAATGATAGCCACTCCTTTCAGCGGAATAATCATTTTTTTCAAGATTGAGTGTGGTACAGATTGTGATTAATTTTTATTGTTGTTGAAGATGAGTTGTTCATACTGAACAACAGCATAAAGAACTAAAAAGAGCAGTGGTGTTTTCAGATCCCTTACTTAGTGGCTCTTAGCTATCTAGTGACCAATCTCCAATTTCCCCAGAAGTACAACTATCATTGCTACGCTATAGAGTGCGCCCATTTGATATTCATGATAAAACAAAAACAAATCCATAATACTTATTTCAAATATATCTATTGTGTGCTAGTTGTGAGACAAGATATAATTTGAAAAGAAAAATCTGTGACCAATGACTGAAGGACTCTTTGTTAAGTGAAAATAAGTATAGCTGTGTTTAGATAAATTCGGTGGCACTAAATTAATCCAGTGAGCAATAATATAACAAACAGGCTGAATTTGCATAACTTTGTAAGTCACCAGAAAAGCAGATGGTGGTGGTGATAGTGGGAATGAACAACTACAGGTTACTACTACAAACTGAGGACTATTGCCATAGATAAGACCATAGAGGAACATGACACCCCACATGTTTTTGAAAACAACTTTCATCCTCTGTTATTGGGTTGCAGTTGGAGATCTGGAATTCAGACCATAATGCAAAGCGCTGGACACTCTTTGGGTCCGTGAGGGTCATTCTAGAACAGTGGTTCTCAACCTGTGGGTCGGGACCCCATTTGGGGTCGATCGACCATTTCACGGGGGTCGCCAAGCAAGGCTGTCCGCCATTTTTTTTGTCCGCCATTTTTTTTCCCCTTTTCCGGCGGGTGCCTTACCTCCCTTGGGCTGGGCCAGCTGGTGGTCGGCCTGCTCTGTCTCGGCCGCTTACCAGCTACACCTCGGCCGGTGCAGGGGGCGGAACCACACATGCGCGGTGCTCCTGGGCAGGGAAAGTCCTCGACTTACGACCGGTTGGGTAGTCCTCGACTTACGACCGGTTTAGTCCTTGACTTACGACCGGTTTAGTCCTCGACTTACGACTGGCTGGGGTCGTGGCATTAAAAAGGTTGAGAACCACTGTTCTAGAAAGAAGCACTTCACCAGCTCCACCAAATCAGAGATGTAAGGATCCAAATGACCATTAGGTGGCAGCAAAGAGGTACAGAAACCACTACGGTAACCTTTCCCGTCCTCTGGTGGTTATCTAGATTTCAGCAGCTCAGATCTGATAGCTACGTCTATGCCAGTGTTTTTCAACCTTGGAAACTTTAAGATGGGTGGACTTCAACTCCCAGAATTCCCCAGCCAGCTTTGCTGGCTGTGGAATTCTGGGAGTTGAAGTCCACATGCCTTAAAATTGTCAAGGTTGAGAAACACTGGTCTCTGCTACGACTCTGAAGGCCACCTCGCCTTCATTCCTCTAACCTTGCAATAGCCTTTTGCCATCCATTTTGTACTTCTGATGGCTTGATTACTCCACGAGGTCCCCGATTTGGGGGGCCCCCCACCGGGGGAACCTGCATCGTGCAAATCTTCCAATCCTTGAAACGTGAACCGTCCCTCCCACCCAACGTTGCTCTTGCCCTTTCCTCTTGCAAAATGCCTCTTTGCCCTTCCTGCTGCTAACGTTTTTTTTAAAGTCCTGCAGAAACCCAACAGGTGAACCCCCCCCCCCGAATCCCCCCTTTCCCCGATAAAGAGATATAGGATTGCTTTATCGTTGAGGTCCTGCGGTTCCTTTGGGGCGTTGGGCGGGGAGGGGGGAGAACCCTGCCCGGGAATACCCCAAAGCAGAGGGGCCGGGGGCACCTTTTTTCAACCCTCGGGGGGGGGGAGGCGTCCTCTCGGGTACTCTGAGGCGCTCGCCCGCCCTGCCCAGATTCGTGCAGGAGCCAGAGCCGAAGGGCGGATGCCGCGGATAAAAAGGGTGGGACGGGACGGGCTGCTGGCAAAACTCGCGCCGGCCGCTTTCTCCGCCGGGGTCTCTACGGGACCTTGTCAGCCAGAGGTTTTGCAGCGGGCGACCAGCCTCCCCCCCCTCCCTTAGAGCCAGCTGCCGACAACAGGTTGGTCGGACCCGGGAGAGAGCACCTCTTCCCCTTGTTCCGCGGCTGCACGTGAGTAACTGGCTGACGAGCCTACAAGACCGACTCTGGATGCTGCTGCCGGTGGGGGCGCGGGAGGAGGAGTTGTATGTGTGTGTGTGGGGGGGGGGGGTCTGCTTTCACAGAACTCCTTTAACTTAGAAGCACTGAATCATAAATTGAAGATGGAGTAGAATCATAAAACAGACTAAGCTATCCCCCCCCCCCTGCATAGGGTTGCCAGGTCTGCTTCCAAAAAATAGCGGACAAGCGGGGGGTGGGTGGGTTAAGTAGTAAAAAAAAGTAGACTGTACAGCTTTAGATTACGGACCATTTCATCATAAAGCTTTTGAATAAAAAAAATGTCCACTATTTTGTGAAAAAAAATAGTGAACATAATGTGAAAAAAGTGGACTGTCCACTCAAATAGTGGACACCTGGCAACCCTAGGCCCCTGCAAGGAAAAAACAGTAAAAAAAAAAAAAAGCCTACTAAATGCTAAGTACTGATAAAATACCCAATACCTCTGACTTGCCCTGGTTAAGTGCCCCGGAGCTCCTCTAGAACTGAACATAGGGGAAGGAGCCCAATTTGCCCTTTAGCACAGTCCCCGAGCAGCATGGGATGGATAAATCAAACCCCTCAGTGAAGTGTGTTAGATTGAGATCAATGGGCACGGGGGGAGAGGGCGATGGGCTTGTGTCTGCACGGCTGTCCCCTCTCCATAAGCTATGCTTTGCATGGAAAGTCATCAAGTGTTCAGATAGAAATGGGACATCCTCTGCTGCCTCTCAAAACCCTGGTCGCAAATATAGAAGGCTATAGCAACCAATCATTTCATTCTACTGATGTGGCAGGATTTTGGAGGAGGTGGCATCCTGCTCTTGTGGGTGGGTGGGGTGGTGTGCTGTCCCTTTGGCAGGTATGTCTGTGCCTGCTTCCCCCTTTTGTCATTCTCCTTCCGGTGAGGAAGGGGGGAAGAATCTGGGACTTCTTAAGATGCGTCCGCATTGCTAAGTGCTTATGAATAATTTACAATGCATTATTATTTGCTACTCCCGATTTTTATTTTTTTTAAAAAAAAATTCCTCCTGGTTATTTTTATACTGTTGCTATAAATTATCTTGTCTATTAAGAAAAAGAGGGATTCTCTGGTAAGAAGTGCCATTGACCCTTTCCTTTCCCATGTTCCTTTATCAAATTTCCTTGCCTCCCAGGGGTCTCCACCAGCACTGGACCAGAAATGCACTCTCTGAAGGTGTATCCTCTTACCTTCCTCCTCCTCCTCCTCCTCATCCTATGTCTTCAAGTTCCTAGCTGGGCAAAACATCCCAAAATTAAGCTGCGCTTGATGGGGCCCAGGAGCCAAGCAGGTGAAGGGCGGCTGGAGGTGCTGTACAAAGGACAGTGGGGCACAGTGTGTGATGATGACTTCAACATCCATGTGGCAAATGTGGCCTGCAGAGAGCTGGGCTATGATCAGGCCATAAACTGGGCTCACAGCGCCAAATACGGCTCAGGAGATGGTAAGGACCGGCAGGAATGGAGAATGTTGTTGGTCTCAAGTACTTTTTAGTGCTTTCAGACCTGAGTTGTGATACCCATTTTCAGTGCCAAGAGCTGGAAACTCACTAATAAAGGTGGTATTTAGTATGAAAGTACTCAAATTATTTAAGCTCTAACTATGTAACCTTCAAGTAGCTATGTAACTTCCTGGTCTAAGGGATCATGTGAACCAGCAAGATTTTACTTTTCATTGGCTCACAAGCACCCAAAATTGGAAGATGGGGGAGATGGCATTCCACACATCTCACATTTTTCTCTTTCAACAAGAGTTAGCAAAACAGTTCTGTATAGCAAGTGGGCTCTTACAATCTTGTAGGTACTTTGGGCTATGCTCACTTCAACTTCAGGTGAAAGTCTGTAAGTGCTAAACATTGCCAAAAGAAAGTAGGGACAAAGTCTAATAAAAGTAACACATTGGCCATAGTGTGCTCATCTTAAATTAAATGTAAATACAATACAATACAATACATTTGTATTTAGGAATACATTTGTATTCATGAAACCAGATTTCCCACATTCTCTGTGCTTTTTTGTCCACTAATCCAGCCTTCTTCATGTATGCTCTTCAGATACACTGGAATGCAAGTGTTATTAGTTGTTCTGATGGGGAATGATGGGAATTGTATTCCAACTGGAGGGTACTTAGTTGGGGAAGGTTACTCTAGTCTGATCACTATCCAGATGTTTCCCATTTTCCTATACCTCTCCTATGCCTCATCAAATATGTACTTAACAAGAGGTTCTTTTTGGTGATATAAAAATAAAATTATTTGTTCTGATGTAACAATCTTTGCTTGATTTCTCAAAATGACCCATATATATTATAAGTAATGTTTGATTTGAAAGACTGACAAAACCGACAAATGTAAACAGGAAGTACTGTGGCTTTTCCTAGGAAAGGCAGTGAGATCAGGCTGGGGAAAACTAAACACAGCAAAGAGCAACCAGGGCTTCTACTTGTGATCTTATGTATCTACAGGTCCCATCTGGCTGGACAATATACGCTGCTCAGGTACCGAAAGCTCCCTGGCTGAATGTGCCTCCAATGGTTGGGGGGTGACTGATTGCAACCACAATGAAGATAGTGGCGTGGTGTGCACAGGGCCCCGCCGACTCAATTCTGCTGCTTCACATATCCAGCTGCAGGTGAGGACCTGATTAGAGACTGGAGTTGCTTCCTTTCTATAATGACAATTTGGAGCAAATGCTATGTGTTCACATTTGGAAGTCCTGCTGAGATCAATGCCCATAGAAATGTAATGATCAGTGGGTTTTGTCCCTGCACCGTTGCTGACCATATGCATTTGATAATCTCACTTTTCATTAACAGCCACCCCAAAATGGAGGTGAATATCCATTCTTTCTCTTGGGCAGGGTACAAAGGTAGAGGAGGTACGGATCAAGCCGATACTGGCTCGAGCCAAATTAAGCTCCCCTGTCACAGAAGGTGCGGTAGAAGCAAAGATCCAGGGACGCTGGCGTCAGGTGTGTGATGCTGGCTGGACTCAAAACAATACTCGTGTACTGTGTGGGATGCTAGGATTCCCCTACGAAGGACAGGTGGCCACAGGATTCTACAGGTAAGAGTGAGAAATGCTAAGGGCTATGTGTGCAATGTTATATTTATGATGAAGAAAGAAATAAACATAATCTGGAGGGTCCACCTTTAAATGTTAACATAAGGCGCAGCATAAGCATCGGGTGATTCTTTTGTAAAGAAAACAGGGGTGTTTCTGTTTGTCTTCTCTAAAATTTCCTTTTGTTTCTCATGAGAGGCCTGTTCAATTCCTGTGATTTTGTGGGTTCTTTTTCTCCCCACGCACTGGTAGTTCCATGTGCTTGTTTCCTTCTGTCCATCTTCTACACTCCACCCACTATTCTCTTGCTAAATACAGTCCTGCAATGAGCAGTTATGGATGCCAGGGCCATTTTACCATGGGGTCCAGCCAAACCGCAGTGGGGTAATTATAGTGAAGACTGTACTTTTCAGGGATTGAGCAGAACCTGCACTTTCTGGCTCTAGCTTATGCATCAGTTCTATGGGACTAGCACTCCAGGGTCAATGTCTACTCTAGACCATCCTAACTTGGTGTGGTGTCCTCCCAAAGTGTTAGATCACAAATGTAGCCATGTTTGATGTGCCCAGGTTGAGGAAGATGAACACATTCTCTGAATGCCAACATGATCTGTGAACACATTGTTTTTTTTTACCACATGAGTAAAGATGTTAAAAGCTTTGGTCTCCATCATCTTCAAGTACCTCTCTTTTTTCTACGATGATAGCCATAGCTGTACAGTTTATTTATGGGAACATCTGTGCAGATACTGGTTCAGGAGTGGCAGGGGCTTTAAATAATGCTACAAACCAGTGGATAGCGCTGTCACCTTTCCTAAAAGAACAAATGAGAATACGAAGGGCCACAGCTCCAATGTACTTGGTAATTCAATGAAATGAGAATTCAGAAAGAGTTTTAAAGAAAAAAACCCTAAACACTGTCAACAAAAAGAACCTGCTGTAAAGTATCTGAGTTATATATCTACTGTTTTTGCAAGGCATTTTTAATGCTGCTATCAAAGTGCATTTATATTTGATTATCTAACCTTTCAGGAAACTCTGGAATCAGAAAATGAAGGATCCAAGGTCCAGGTAAGGAGTTGGCTCATTGCAGTATTCAGTATATGGGACAAGGAGATTCTGGGGCCTCTAGAGTTTATTTGCATAATTGCTTCCTGTGCCTTTAAGCAGTTAATTCACCAAATTTCAAAGCCTTTCCCCATTTGTGTCTAATGATGACATTTACCTGCCCCTTTTCTGATGTGTTCCAATAATGTTGCCATCTTTTCCTTACCAACCATGAACGAGACAGGTTGAAGTCATGTGTCAGTGTTAAAGCACTGTTTTCTTCCTTATACTGACACCATTGAAGGACAGACTCTAGATGTATAAATTCTGCTAGGTGTTGTCACCCTGGCGCAAGCTCAGGTGACTCCAGTGACTTGAAACAAAGGCAATAGAAACAGGATAGCAAGTGAGGACAGCAAATTTCACGCTACTACAGTTTTCTGCTAACTCAAGGATGGTGGATAGCACTTCAGTTCAGCCATGGAAAAAGCCTTCTGGAGGATGGCCAGAAGGATTATTATCTGACAAAAGGCAATAATTTCTTCCCTTGTTTTGCAGCCTAAAAAGCCTGAGCAAGAAGAATACCTTCTGGATCCATCAGATTAAGTGCCTGGGCACTGAGGTTCACTTGGGTCAATGCAAACTACATGTGCTTCCAAAAGCTCAGAATCAAAGTGCCTGCCCACATGGTATACATGCCTTGGTCAACTGTATAGCAGGTCCTGAATTCCAGCCCAAGAAAGCCAAGCTATCCAGCCATAACAAGCCTAAACAGGTAAAAGGAAGACCATTTTCCAAAGAATAAAAATAGAGGCTCATATATCTAGACAGGTAGACTCATGGTGAAGAGCAGTGACCATAGTGAAATCATAGGATCTACTAGGGCAAGGATCAGTCTAATTCTCTGTCAAGATGATTTCAGACAAAGGGTTCACTGAATAGATCCTATATAGTTGTTCCATCTTAGAATAGCAGTGGAAAAACCAAAGAGTTACAGAAGACATCAGCGTGGCCTTAGAACTTTCATGAAATACTAAGAATGAAACAGGAGAACTACAAGTTAAAAACCTTAGGTGGAA
Source organism: Protobothrops mucrosquamatus (assembly GCF_001527695.2). Lineage (NCBI taxonomy): Eukaryota > Metazoa > Chordata > Lepidosauria > Squamata > Viperidae > Protobothrops > Protobothrops mucrosquamatus. The sequence goes on from NW_015386748.1 coordinate 858,528, forward strand.
GCCTACCAGTTTCACTGTTGGCTGTTGACATAGAACATAGAAAGATCCGTCTTTCATAAATGTCACTAACCCATCCTTAGTCTCTAATCTATCTCCATTCCATTTGTTAGTCCCTAATCTCTATTTCCATTCCAGCAGGAACCCAAGGTGCGTCTCCGTGCAGGTGCACACATAGGTGAAGGGCGTGTAGAAGTGCTAATAGGTAACCAGTGGGGCACTGTGTGTGATGATGGCTGGAATCTACCTGCTGCCAGTGTGGTGTGTCGGCAGTTAGGTTATGGCACTGCACGAGAAGCTCTTTCAGGAGCACAGTTGGGCCAAGGTGAGTGGAAGGGATGAAACAAATCATAAAGTGGGTGGCGTAAGGCTCAAAACAGGAAACTTGCATCCTTGACAAGTATGGAAGGAGAAGGAAGAGTCTGGATAAGTTATTCCTAAGAAATGTTTCATGGACTTTCTCTGAAGCAAGCAAAACCGAGAAAGGGTGACACAGTTCTGTAATACCAGAGATAAATTTCAGGAACAGGAAGAAGAGGATTAATTTGGGGAAGACTGAATTGTGGTACCAAAGTAAAAGAATGGAAGCTAGGAAGATCCATGTATCCCTAGTGAGAGAGAATCAGACTGATAACTGTGCATGTGGGAAAGAATTTGGGGTATAGTGTGTGTGACATGCAATGTGATGCGACTCCATCCCTATCAAGAATAATTCATGTTACAGGCCTGGGTCCTATCCATTTAACAAGAGTGCGGTGCAAGGGACATGAACCATCACTGATGGACTGCAGGTCCCAAAAAGCAGCTCAGACAGGATGCCGGCATGATAATGATGTTGCTGTCCGCTGCAATGTGCCCCAAACGGATGCCCAACGTCAAGTAAGATCTATAGTTAATAATACCGTTCCACTTCCCTTTGATTAAAAACCAAAACTAGAATTACATCATAATTCTTCTGTTCTATTAAGCCAGTTTTCATCCATGCAGATTCGTCTGGCTGGTGGGCGCACTTCAGAGGAAGGTGTTGTGGAAGTCCTGGTGCCCAGAGGAAGTGCCTTCCGCTGGGGTGCTGTGTGTGGGGAACACTGGGGACTCATGGAGGCCATGGTTGCTTGTCGACAGAGGGGGCTGGGCTTTGCAAGCCATGCTCTCCAGGTAAGCGATTGCCTGCATTGTTTTCTGATAATGTTAAGTACTGAATGCACCAGCACAATGCTGATTTGCTTACTCAGTTGCAAAAATGGTACCTGAGGCTTTTTGTTCCAAGCTTTCAGGTTAATCATGATTAGGCAAGGGCTTAAAGGAAGCCTGGGAGCTTATGTAACCCAAGACAAGGATTTCAAATTCAGAGTCTGTACTTACTTGGTTTCTACCCCTTTGTTCCTATTCCAGGAAACATGGTACTGGCAAGGCAATGCAGATGCTTCTGAGGTGGTGCTGAGCGGTGTGCGCTGTAAAGGCACAGAACTGTCTATCCTACAATGCCAGCACCACGGACCCGTGCATTGTCCTAATGGGGGTGGCCGTTTTGTTGCAGGAGTCACCTGCACCCAGAGTAAGTGGAAATAGGAATGGTCTGGCCTGGGGGTGTTTAAAGCTAAGACAGTGGGATCACATATAGTAGAGCAGCTACCATAGGCATCACAGCAGTCATGAGAGTCACCTTTTTGCTTAGGACAAAGACAGATATTTCTTTTCTTTTTGGGGTTATATTGAGGTTGAAGAAAGGAATGTTTGCTGAGAGAGTGCAAAATATATACTGTAGTATGATGGACAAATCTGGAGAATGTGATCTAGTTGGAGTGGGGTGTCAACTGCCTAACATTATGGGCCTAGAATTCACACTGTATGGATTGAAGACTTCATACTCCACTTGTCTTTTTAGATGCCCCAGATCTAGTAATGAATGCCCACCTGATACAGGAGACAGCTTATCTTGAGGACCGCCCGTTGAACATGCTATATTGTGCCCATGAGGAAGGCTGCCTTTCTGCCTCTGCTGACCGTATGAACTGGCCGGAGGGGCATCGACGCCTGCTGCGCTTCTCCTCTCAGATTCACAACCTGGGCCGGGCTGACTTCCTTCCCAAAATTGGCCGTCATGCATGGATATGGCATGAATGCCACAGGTAGTGGGCAGTTCTTGACACAACATGGCCAGTAATATGTGCTTCTTTGTCATATGAAAATGCTATTGCTATCCGATGCACATGTACAATCAAAAGCTAAAAGCTGTTGTTAATTCCTGTTGGTAATTTTGTTTATTCATTTAAAAAAAAAACACGTCCAGACTTTTCCTTTTCTAAACCTAGCCTTTTCATCTCCCTGTAAGTTAAAGCTCACGTGTCCCACTGAAAGATATCCACCCTGGCCAACTCTTTTATGGTGGGAGCTCAGTTTGTTGCATCTGGGAAAATAGCAATGTTTATGCTAAAGCTGTCATTATGGTTGAGCATGGATGAAGAGCTATAATAGCAACTGAGCCAAAAGCCCCACTTAATTCTTCTACATTGCTTTGTTTCATGGCTCAGCAGATCTTTGCTTTTCGCTGCCACAAGAAGCAGGAAGGACTGTTTGGCTATTGCCTAGACAAGCCTACTTCTTCCAAGCAGTAGTTTTTCCTGACCTATAGTAGCCTTCTAATTCCTCATTTTCATCATCCCACAGACATTTCCACAGCATTGAGGTTTTCACACATTATGACTTACTGACACTCAATGGTTCCAAGGTGGCTGAGGGACACAAGGCCAGTTTTTGTCTGGAGGACACCAACTGCCCAGAAGGTAAGAGTAAAAATTCATGAAACTCAAAGGGAACAGTAACAAAATTAGAACCAAATACTACATACAGTACATACATCAGAAGTATATTGTGAGTGAGACAAGGCCTACTCTCTCCCACTTAGCCTATTCTTTTCCCTATAGGAATGCAACGGCGTTTTGGCTGTGCTAATTTTGGAGAGCAGGGTGTCAGTGTAGGCTGCTGGGACACATACAGACATGATATTGACTGCCAGTGGATAGATATCACTGATGTGCCTTCTGGGAGTTACATATTCCAGGTAAGTCTGGGAAGGAATCTGGCTTGGTCTAAACACAGAAGTATTATTCCTAAGCAACTTCCTAGGCATAAATTTGGCCCCTGTTGTCAGTTGCTTTGTCGTGGATTTTTTTTTTCTTACTAAAACTGGGAAGGGGCACAGAGAAGATGATGAGAAGAGAGCAAGCAACCTAAACTACAAGCCATCCTTCCCCTCCTTTTTTTTTGTCAGGTTGTAGTGAACCCTAAGCAGGAGGTAGCAGAGTCTGACTTTTCCAACAATGCCCTTCGCTGTCAGTGCCAGTATGAGGGACATCGTATTTGGTTGCATGGATGCCATACAGGTATAAACACAACAGAAAGCCTTAACCTGGTTGGAAAATAAAATGTGTACCACAGCCTGGCGATATATCCTGCCCTTTGGCATTGCCAGTGGGGTTAACAGCTCTCCTTTCTTCTGTCTTGTTTGTAGGTGACGAGTATGGTGCCATGATAGAGTGGGATGAGGAAGCACAACGGAGATTGAGCAGCAACTTTGTCTAAGGCAAATATTCCAGATACAGCTGGAATTCCCAAAGAACCCAGATCCAGATCTTCTCACAGCTCAAAACAACTCAACATGGGCTATGGTAGAATCCAAGCAGATGCTGGCTAGCACAAGAACTAGACTCTGCAGACAGATTCTTTCAAGACCCTCTTCTCCTCCCCCAGCCATTTGTCCAGGATTGACACACACAGTGGTACCACAGACTTTATGGCTATGCTGTGGCTATCACTCCTTTGCCTTACATTACACAGTCCAGCTTGTCTGGTCCGCTTTCTCTATTTATTCAGCTTGGCAACTATGGTCAAATATGGGACTGAAATGACCTGATGGGGGACACTACAGTCTTTCTCATGCCCAGCTAAGAGAATAGTACAGAGCAAAGAGGACCATGCTCTTGCCTTGCTGGCGGAAGGGGTGTGTGAGTATTACAACCCAGAAAAACTACCTCAGCCAGCACCATCTGCTGACAAGCTTTTATCTCAGGAGCCTGGTTCATCTCAAGACATATCAAACCATCTCAAGACGTATCATTATTTTCAGCCCCATATTCCCCTTTGCCACAAAGCCATACAACAGCATGCAACATGCCAGTAGACCCAAGCATCCATACACACCTTACCTCTGGTGCAGAAGAACGTCATCCTGCCATGGATGCAGATACCTCCAGATCCAAAAATTCAAGTCGGACCAAAGGATGCAGAAAAGGCACCTATGAACCCTTCTGTAAGAAGGCACTACTTGGGCCATGCTATTAGTTTAAATAGTAAGAGATTAGGGAAGTGGAACGGTATTATTAACTATGGAGTTAGTAATGTGCAATGAACTGTGATGGTTAATAGGGAGTGTAAAATACTATTTGGGGATCACCTGCTCAGGGAAGAATCACAAGCCTCTCCCAAGAAAAACAAAAGGTGCAATTTTGTACCACAATTTATGGAGTTTGACCCTGCCAATAAAAGGCTTTTGGAACCACATAATAATATTCATGCTTGAATGACAGAAATTACAGGCAGAGTTTCTTGTGACATCCACTTTTTTAATGTGAGTTCAAATGACAAAAGTCCAGCTGAGAAAGCATGGAAACAGCACAGCCAATCTGTTTGTCTGCCCACCTGTCTGGAGCAGGGAAGCATTGCTTCAGAAGCAGCAGTATTAGACTGGCTCAGGATAGCAGAGGATAGTGGGTGGAAGCAGTATTGCCTCAAATCCAAAGGGAATATCCACAGATCTCCCAGTAGGAGCGAAGCAAGCCATGTGCCTATGAGGGAGAAGTCAGGCAGAAAGAGTTGATTATAGCAAAGCGGCACCTGCCTCCCTCAGCAGTCCCGCTGAAGTGTTCATCTAGGGAACAAATAAAGCTTAGATATATAGGCAGGAGCTTGTAATACATCAGGCACTGTGGAAGGGGGAGGGTCAGCTCTCAGGCCCATGTCAAGGAAGGAAGAGGAATGGATGGGAGTGATTTATGCCTGCCCCAAGGAAAGCCAATACCCAGCGGCCCCATTGATCTCCAGCACCACATTGGAGTTGTACTATAACTGTAATCTCCCCCTCCTCAAAGCAAGCTTGCTTTTCTCTTCCAACTGAGCTCAGTTGGAGTGCTCACCTTCATTGGCAATCCTGTAATGGATTAACAAGCAGCCAGAAATAGGCTAATCTGCCTGGCCTTCTTGGTGACCAGAGTCCACCTTATTTCATAATGAATCATGGGGGAGGGGGCAGAGAAGCATTCTCTCCTTTAAAAGTGGAGGAAGGATGTGTGGTGCAGTGGGAGATGGAAAGAGCTTAGCAGAGGCCAACCCCGTTTTTTCCTGTAAGGCCCCATCAGAGATTCCACTCATTGGGAAAAGTACCTGGTCACAAAAATGCTGATATACAATTCTTCCAAAATTCACAAACTAGCAAAAGGGTATTTTAGCTGAAACGGAGCCTTCGCAACAGTGTGGCTCTGAAACAATTCCCTTTAAAAAACGTTACTGGACTGGTGGTAATCTATTTTATGTGAAGTAGGGAGGGTCAGGAGATTTTTTTATTTCTCCCGGATCTGTGACAATTCCGGCAGTGGGACATTGATTCTCATTATCTGAATTCTCAACCGGAGAGAGAACTGATTCGCTCATGGGGCTTTCTAGGCTTCAAGGCCAAGAGAAGTGGGGGGGGGGGGGAATTAAGGTTGGCTTCAATTTGGTTTCTGGAGAATGGGTGTGAAAATGGAGTGAAAAAAAATTGTAATAATTTTATTAAATGTTACAATTAAAAAGATAAAAGCTAATACAAATTAAAAAAGATGTAAAAATATAATTTTTTTAACCTTGACCAAATAAACCAATTTTATATTTATTTCCCTTATGTTTCACAATCTTGTTCTGTAATCTCTTCAAATATGTACCAGACTTATTTTCCTTTGTCTCATCTCATAAAATCCTTCAAAATTCAGCAGGTCTCTTTTATAAATTTAACATAGGAAGGTTAATCAAGTCATTCTTCTGTTTGTTATTTACCGGTATATGTCCCTTTTCATTATTAAGACATCAGCCAGTTTCATTCGTATACCCAACATATCATCTTTTTTTCAGATCATTCTTGTAGTCTGCCATTTTAAAATCAATGTTCAAATCAATATCAGTCTTATCTGGCAGAATCTGTTCCTCTTTTATAAAATCATTTACACACAATTTATCTAAACATTCTAGGCAGGCATTCTTTTGTTCACACATATCCTTCAATATCCTTCAGTGTGTCCAATGTTAAAGTGTTTTGCTCCATTCTGTGTTGGTAAGCCAAGTTTAAGTGGACATCTCCTTTAATTGTAATCTTTGGTTCCCTCAGGTTCCCTTTAGTGTCCAACTTTCAAGGTCTCATCCTATCTTTTTTTTTTCAGAATTCAATACACCAGCCATTTCCCATAGGAAAGCTTCTTATAATTAACTCCCAAAATTTTATTTCAATTACATATAGACCTTCAGCCCATTTACAACTTTCAAAAAACAACACTCTAATAATCAATCTTTTGCCATTAATTCCCCCAAAGAAGAATTTTTCTAAATTCTGAAAAAGAGGCAGAGTTTATTAAACTTCACTTGTCTCTTCTGTTCAGCATCAAGCAGTAGCGGTATAAAGATCCATCTTCTGTTAGGTAGAGGGAGACATCCATTTCATGTACTTTGACAGGAAGCAGTGGTAAGATGCTATAGAACAGAAGTGTGCATGTTCTGTTGTCTTTTGAAGCTATAGAAGTTGCTGTCACACTGAAATAATACTTTGTGTATGGAATGGAGTAAAGGGTCCTCATGCTCTTCATCTCAAGTAGTGTCTTGATATGGTCTTTATTCTTTAGAGTACAGGCAAGAATTCTCTTCAACTCTGAAGAAGACAGTAAAAAATGAGACCTAAGCTCTCTTCCTGGAAAACATTTATATCTTTCCTGGTTTTCTCATGGAGAAACTCCAGGAGTTTCTGGAAAGCAATTTCAACACTTTTGTACACATTATTTTAGCTGTGAGTATAATATAAGTTCAATATTTATTTGTGCGACCAATATTCTTAGTAAGCTTCTTCAGCAAATTTTCTCACCAACTCGCAATTCACGGGGAGTCATTTTTCATGAAGTATCTTGTATGTACAACCTCAGACTTCCATCTTCCAGCTCAGTGCTATGCTAACTCTGCAATATGAGACTGATTCTATTTTCTTAGACTCCTCATCTCCTTTGATTTTTTTTCTCCTTGTCATCATTTGTATCAAGTAATTTATGTGATCTTCGCTCTGAAGATTAAATATCTCTGCTAGATGGACCAGACAGGCATAAGGGAAGCAGAAATAACTGAAACATGGGGAACAGGAAAAGCAAAAGAGAAATTGATTGCAATCTGCAGGATGGATTTAACAGAGTGGAAGCTGAACAGAACCTTCATGGTTTAATGGAGGGCAGAGGCAAGAAGGCAACCATATTTGAAGCTTACATGGAACAGAAAGGACGTGAAAGAACATAGAATTCATATTCATTCTATGACATAAAATCCTCATCTATTAATTTAATGCCATTTTTCATGCTGAAAAAGGCTAGCACCTCAAATTTTCACTTGCTCAATATGCTCCTTCCCTACATTTTCATATCCCCTACATCTCCATAAATTATCTGTCTGCTTCTTCAGTCATTTCTCCTTCACTTCCAAACTTCTTGCACAGCCTCTTCTTAATTATATACAGACTCACATTCACCTTACTCATTTAATTCTCCATTTTAAGGTATTAGAGTATGCAAAAGATTTCTAGTCTGAATTATTTGAGGTTGAAACACCCCATTTCAGACTCAAAATGGCTGTCCCAACTTCACCAAAAGCGTTTGATGCTGCTCTGACCCTTATTGAAGTGTTCAAAGATCAAAATTCTTGTTTCAAAAGTACGAGTTTGAGGCTTTTGGAGTCATTAACTTTACACTATGTCACATCTGTGCTGTTTCCAGATACCGGTACTTGCCAACTTTACCAATCAAGAGATATCATACAGTTATTCTGTCTTTATATATTTTCTCAGGACAAAAGCCCTTAAGTAGTGGAAGACAAAAGATGTTATTGTCAGCAACCTCTCATAAAATTTGAAGTGTATGGCAGGCTGATCAAGCAGAAAAGTCTCTTCTAGAAGTTCCTATGTGCCTGGTACTTCTGCAAAGAACACTTAGACCAGTGTTTTTAACCTTGCCAGATAGAAAACATGTGGATTTCAACCCCCAGAATTCTGGAAGTTGAAGTCCACATATCTTCAAATTGCCAAAGTTGAGAAACATTGACTTAGACTGTTCTTATGATGGTGAGGCAACTTCCATCCAACTTTCATGTCTCAAAAAGCAATTCCAACAACACTATATGTATATTTGGACAGGGAAGAATACTTAATTTTTCTCAGAAAGAAAGCACTACATTTTAAATAGCTGGAAAAATGCACATGTTTTCCCAAGAGAAATGCAACCATGAAAAGACAAGTGAGGATTATATATACAACAGATGAACAAGAAATGGAAATTTATCACGCAACAAACAGGGGGAACTGAATTCCACTGGAACGGATTACAATGATTCCTTAATAGATGGCAAAGATCCAAACTCTCATTCCAACTAAACTGAATTAAACTGCAGATTTAAGAAATGAAGAAAGAATTAAACATATCATTCCAGAGGATATTTATTTCATAGCCATTTATGATACTGCTTCAATACTACTTTTGAGTATTAAATGTTCTTCAAAATCCCAATAGGGCTGAATTTAGCTAAAATATTATTTCCTGATAAAGTAGTGCCTGAGTCACAATAGGATCACTGCAGAGGAGAATGGGCAGGGTGCCCAAGCCAGAATTGGCCGGATCAGATTTTCCAAGTTTCTATCTTGAAATGTGCAGTAAATTCAATAACTGTACTCTGCAATCAACAACGGCCAGGTTTCCTTAGATTACTGCAGTTCTGATATGAAAACACCTAGAAACATTTTGCCATTTTGAAAAGTATTCTTGCTTTGAACCAAATTACTGACTCTTGTGTTAACACATTTCTGCTCTTCCTAACTCCAGTTCAGGAGTGCCGCAGTGAGGGAATATTCAGAATGTGAAATCTGAACATGCTTTACCAATGATCAGTGCCCAGAAAAAAAATGAATCAGCTGCTGGCACAGTTTTAGGCCTGTGCCACTGAACCTTGCAGAGGATCCAGCAACCCACAAGAATCAAACTGGGCTTAAATTTTGTGAGAACGGGTACGTAGTCAGAGGAAGGCCTTTGAGAGGGATTGTATTAAACAATCAGGAGAGATGGAGAGTCAGAGCCAGCAAGCTCCTCTAGTCCTTCCAGGAATGTCCAACTGACCAGCCCATAATTGATATCAGGGTTCTCCAACCTATCTTGAGTCAGAGCCAGGTTTGAGTTTTGTGAGTGCATCACAGGCACTCACACCACAGGTTGCCACGAGGGGGAGAAGAGTGGGTGGACTTGACTTTTCCCCAAGTGGCTGTTATAGCAAGCATGAGCAATCACAAATAGCCCATTACCAGAAAGCAACTCTATATAAATTGCTGATTGTTAACTACACTAGCTCCCATGATACTCCTACAGTTCCCAGAGTGTCGGAGGATTAGAGTGATTTACAAATATTGCGAAATAAATAAGTAGCTTTTAGCTAGCCTTTTCTCTGGCCAAATAGGCAGCCTTGAACAAAACACTGGGCTGCAGTAACCCACCACTTTTATTTTAAAAGAATGTCTATGAGGCCCAGAGGAATTATTGTAAATAAAGATGATGCTGGAGGCTGGTGCTTTAGATCTAAAGTTCAACGTCTCTTGTTCCTTTTTAGCCTGCCAATTCCCCCTCCCCCCATGAGTTCTGTGGACTGATTGTTTCTGTGCCCACACATACTGATACTCTAACCCAGCGGTTCTCAACCTATGGGTCGCGACCCCATTTGGGGTCGATCGACCATTTCACGGGGGTCGCCAAGCAAGGCTGTCTGCCATTTTTTCCCCCTTTTCCGGCGGGTGCCTTACCTCCCTTGGGCTGGGCCAGCTGGTGGTCGGCCTGCTCAGTCTCTGCCGCTTGCCAGCTATGCCTCAGCCGGCGCAGGGGTCGGAACCACGCATGCGTGGCGCTCCCGGGCAGGGAAAGTCCTCGACTTACGATCGGTTGGGTAGTCCTCGACTTACGACCGGTTTAGTCCTCGACTTACGACCGGTTGGGGGTCACGGCATTAAAAAGGTTGAGAACCACTGCTCTAATCACAACAGTGATGTCGTTGAATGCCTTCTCTACATAATACTGTATATCTGTGCAATATTTATGTTAACAGAGTTGCTGATTAATACAAATGGGCAGAACCTGTCTTAATTTATCAACCATTGGTCAGTATAATGGTCACTGACATGCGTTTGAATATACTCTTCAATTTCTGTGGCTGGCAAAAGTTTTTGGGACACAAGATTTTATCAGCAGCAGAGGACAAAAAAAAGACAAGAACCAGCTCCATTTTATTTTTATTATTTCCAATCCAATGGAATATTTTTAAGAAATTATGCAGAGGGACCCAGGACTCTTCTGCCTCTCCTCAGCACAATAATTATCTGAAAACTGAACAAACCAGGACCAAATTTGGTGCTGGAAATAAAGCAAACAAAGTAATTTGGTGCTGGAAATAAAGCAAGCAAAAAAAAAAAAATTGAGTTCAAGAATGACCCAGATCAAACCAGGGGCAACAGAAGAAAAAGAAATCCAGAAAAACCTCTTCCCCCTGTGGAGAGGCAATTTTGCTTGAGAGTGTTGCCATCTTCATTTAAAATCTCACTTTTTGGTCACATGTCCCAGAGCAGAACTATTTTAATGAGTTTAAAGGATCCAAGCATGTTCTGCATGCTTTCTCTGTCTCATTTTAAAATTAAGAGAAACTAGAAAAAATTGAAAGGTAGATGGGACAGGGAATCTGATAAGCCGATACAAGGGGAACATCCAAGAGCACATGAGTGTTCACAGATGCTTTTAATGCCTTCTGAACTCAACTTACTCATGTTCTTTCTTGAACATAGAGATGATTATGGAAAACCAGGAAAGGGCCTGTCTCCTTTAAAGAACTGCTGATGGGGTGGGGGGCTGGGTGTCTATGCTAAATCTGAAGCCTCTTTGCATAATTCAGATCTGAACACTACACACTTTTGGTACTTAGATTTTAAAGCAACACGGAGGAGACAAATCTTAAATCTGTTTCTGGAGATACTTAAATAGTTCTCAAATTCTATGGCATGGTTTACAACAGCGCAATCCTAACAGAAATGACAAGAGTACAGGCAAAGAGGCCAATAACAGACCGAAAAGACAAATCCTGTGTGGAATAAGGCATGAGACCAGCTAAGCACAGGACCTGGGTATGTCAACTTGAAGAATGATCTGCATGTTTGCCTTGAAGCCACATTTACAAAAGAATTAAATACAATTCTTCAATGTGCTTCACTGCAATTGTTTCTCAGTAAATATGAAATTACTTGGATGGCTAGTCTACTCTGATGCAAACGCTGATGGCCTTTCATGCAGGGAGGCTCTGCAAACTGCCAAAAACTATAAATGGGAATGAAACCTAATTTAGCCACTCTGGTGTATCAGATTTGAGAATACTTAGTTGGATCAAATAGACAGGGCTTGTTTCAGGTATCACTTGCTTGGCAGAGCAGGGAATTAGGCTATTAGAAGTGCCAGGAAAAGCAGTAACTACCCATCCGCTCCTATTTCAGAATACTGCCCACATCACAGGCAAGCACTCCACCCTGCTCAAATGGAGACGCAACCGGTTGCTGTTCCAGGTATGGAGATGTCTGGCTGGCCAGCAAAAGGCAGCTTGCCAGAACATTCCAGCTCTGAGAGCTGCCTTGGCCTACTGTGTGCGATCTGACCCCAGTCTCAGCCAGAATGTCCCATAGAGAGCATTTCCAGTCTCTCTCTGACTAGGTCAATGTGGCAGGCCAGGCACTCCCCAGTGAACTTTGCTCTCTCTCTCTCTCTCTTCCCAAATGCCACCTCCAATGACCTCTGATGCGCTGTCTTGACCCACAACTCGGGACTAGGACAGATTGTGTTGATCTAGAGTTTGAGCAGCAATCTTGTCTGCTGCTGTGCAATAGCAAGATCAGATTGATATGTCTGGATCTTGATCTCTGCACCAACTAAGCGGAGACACCCAAAATTCTTGGTCCAAGCTTAGAGGGCTTGACCCCAAGCACAGCTGGGAGTGTCTGACCACAGGAATCTCCGGCTCAGTCTGGCAAAGGTGTGTTGTTGATGTACACTTACAGGAAGCAGCCAATCTGCCTGCTTTTTGGGTGGTGGTAATGCAGCTGCTAAGAACAGAAAGGACCTTGTTTGCTGGTCTTTGGGAAGCATTCCTAGGGATGGGAGGCTGGGGGGGGGGGGGGGGAATGCCTGTAAAGTGAAATCCAACAGGCCAGAGCTGGCTGGCTTTTTACTTATGCCTGTTTTTACAGGGTGGGAGTGACATGCTGCAAGGACTGCTGCCAATATATTCCTGCCACAAGGAGGGGAATCCCACAAGTGCACAGAGCCTCTTAGGAATGGTTCTGCTAGGACAGTGGTGGCGAACCTATGGCACGCGTGCCACTGGCGGCACTCAGAGCCCTCTTTGTGGGCACACGAGCCATGCCCCGGAGATGCCAACTGTCCCTCTTCAACCAGCCACCCGCTAACTCGCTGAGGTCCCACGTGGCCAGCACCCATGCACTCACTGCCCTCTGTGTGCGGGGGCCGATGGTGTCAGGCAGCAGCCGCCCCGGCCCCTGCCTCGCCTTGCCCTGCGACAATGGCATCCCCGCACTGCCTCACCTCACCCCGCAGGACGAGCTTCCTGCCCATCGCCCCACCCGCCAGAGATGCCCTGGATCTCCCCCAACCCTGCCCGGCCCCCACAGGCGTCCTTCCCCAGGAGCAACATTGAGCTGGCCACGCCCACCCTGGCCACGCCCACCCATCTGCCATGACCATCGTAGCCACACCCAGCAGGCCACGCCCGCCCAGCACCCGGCGATACATAAGTGGGTTTTGGGTTACAGTTTGGGCACTCGGTCTCTAAAAGGTTCGCCATCACTGTGCTAGGAGGTCCAGAATCTGCTTGGGTAGCAGGGTCTCCTGATTTCCACATCGAGGAGGAGTTGCTTTCATCTCAGCTCTTCAGATGAACTTACGAGGGTTCTATCAGCACTGGGTTTATAAGAGAGAAGCTCCTTTCTTCTGGGCATCTTATGCTGACTTCCATTCTAAAGAATCTGGAAGAGGAGGGTCTCGGTCCAGGCCAACCACAGTAACAACAACTCATTGAGCTGCTGTCACGCCTCTGCTTAATTTCCAGTGCTGAAGATTCATAGAGTTACTTGGAGGCAGTAAAGCTGCCTGCATCACACGACACCATATAAAATCAAATCATCTTTAATAGCAAGCTCAGCATTGGGCACCTGGCCATCCTAGTGGGCCTGATCTAAAAGCTATCGCAATTCAGTCCCATCCCACTGAGCACAACATGATTCAGTGACCCAGAGCACAGATAGGGCCTGCATCCATGCTGCCTTAAACTAATGTGAGGAGTGCATTTGGATTACATTCTATGGCATTCAGAACAGCACTGGCAGGACTGCTAACAATATAGCAGCTCTTCCTGAGGTACTGCCAGACTCCAGTCCCACTCTTTCACGGTCTTCCAGTCAACCCAGTAGCTTGGGTTCACATGAGTCACCCTGGCATGTCTGGCTACTCCAATGCACTCACAACTCCCCATATCTTATTGCTTCCCCCCTCAAAGGGGATGGTAGATTCCCTCAATGCTGTAAGCACAAGCTGCCATTTGTCAATTCCACTCCGTGAAGTTTTCAAGCAGGCCTGATCAACTTTCCTCTTCTCACACTGGCTCACGACCTTCCCAGGCATCTTCCTTTTGCTTGGCCTCCAAGAGCTTCCGCTCTGCAAGAGAATAATGTGGTTAAGGGAAGTAGCGGTCATACGATATAGAGCTGATCAGAGAAGCAACTTCCAGGGCTTTGGTAACCCTTAAGTGCAGCCTTGGTGTGCCTGCATTCTCTCTTGATCTCCCTCGTGACATAGAAGGCTGTTGTCTCTGCTTAGTTGGTGCAGAGATCAAGACCTACCTCAGCAAACTGTGGACACGCTCACATCATTGCCCACTGGAAGTCTTTACTCAATTCCCCTGAATCCCATCCCTTCCTACAGATCCATGCAACGTATTATGGAACTGCATTTCACCTGACAGCAGCCTAGAGAATTTGCTTGTAATCCACTTAAAAGCCTACTCAGCAGAGAAGAGTAGCAAATTACTGAGTTGGCAGCTACAATTAAAATAAATTAGCTATTCTTATGCACGTCGTCCTCTTACATTTTTGAAGCTCAGCCTGCCTCAGGGTTTTGAATTCTGGAGTGGCACTATTGTTCAGTACAGTAAACAGAACTGGAGCACCACCTAGTGTCCTTAGCTGAACACTGAAGACCTGACACAATCACATTTCCCATATATCTCTTTCCTTGAGGGACTGGATATACCACAGCTTTCTTCCCTCAAGGCATTTAATTAGAGCTATAAACTGCTCTGGCTGCTCCTGGGAGTCCTTGCTCTCTTCCAATCCCCTTCAAGAAAAAGGACAGGAAAATAACGATTCTTAGATCTTGCATGGATTCGAAGAGGCAAGAATAGAGATCTTAGTAAGGACAATAAAGACATTCAATTAACAAGGCTACATAAACCTAGACATCACATACTTAATGTTGATGCTCCCCCCCCCCAAAAAAAATGTCTTTTGCACTGAGCTTATAGAATATCTGATCCCAATATTATTGATGGAAAAAAATGACAGTGATTATTGGACACATGTCCTATTCAAAAAGCCAAACCAGTAGGAAAAAGCAATCTTTAACAGTTAATTACAATAAGAATGTCTAAAAAACTGGAATAATCAATACTTATGCTCCAGTTTCAAAAGAACAATTGAAGAAGGTCAACAGATACTCTACAAAATATCTGCTTAAGGATATGCCATAGAAAAATGGGGGGGGGGGGGGGGGGGGAGGGGCTGTAGGGAAAGGAAAAGATAGAGGACTTGAGTTTACCAGAATTATTAGAGAGAAGAGGCAATGTTAGAAAATGGAACCACCTGGAGATTTATCATTTGAACTGACAAAAAGCTATCAGCATATTCCTGAGGTGCAAAGGGTGTTTGTTAAAGAAAAATACTACAAATATAATATTTGCATTGTAAATGACCTGCATTTCTCATCTGATTTTCAATGCTGCCTGAATGATAAATGTGAGCTTGAAGTATAGCACTTTCATAAAAGATCATGGGGCCTGTAAAACTAACTTCTACCCTTTCTTTTTCAAGAGGGAGTCCATAGCTTCTATATTTAATGTTTTTGTCCTCATTTTTTTATCATTTCTGATCCATCTGGACAAGATTCAGCTCTGCCTTTCATATCCACCAGCTCTGGCAAAAAACTTCTCAGGGGTTCTGTCTAGGGCAGGGATAGTCAACCTTGGCTCTTTTATGACTCGTGGACTTCAATTCCCAGAATTCCTGAGCCAGCTTAGCTGGCTCAGGAATTCTGGGAGTTGAAGTCCACGAGTCATAAAAGAGCCAAGGTTGACTACCCCTGGTCTAGGGACTGCAAAGACCCGGATTCAGGTCACCCAGTCATATTCAATTCTCAGCCCGATCTATCTCACAGGATTTTAAAAATAAAAAATAAAAATAAAAAGATTTATCCATGAAAGCCACTTTGAGCTACTATGGAAAAGCTGGGCAGAAATCTAACAGATAAATAAAATAAATAATACATTTCTTCCCAAAACTCAGAAATTCTGATTAAATTGAAAACAAATGTACAGGGTGAATTTTTAGTTACATGATTATGAGATGGAACAGAGGTTGTTCAGAAGATTTACCATTTCGCGAGAGGAAATACACTTCTGATAGCTTTTATAACTAATATATTTATTATGCTATATTTTCTAGTCCAGGGCTTTTCAACCAGTGGTACGGGTACCACCTGTGGTACGTTGGCACCTGGCAGGTGGTACACGACCATCCTAGAAAAGTGGTAGCGGGGGAGGGGAATGAGCTGAACCGGTGGCAGCACCGCACAAGCCTGAGCGAGAGATGGCTGGAGCTGCAAGGCTGTTGGCTCAGCGGAAGTGCCAGGATCAGCGCCAGGCTCCAGCTGGAACTCAGTGCTGATCCTGGTGCTTCTGCTGAGCCCAGAAGAAGCGCTGATCAGCTGGAAAGCAGCACTGATCCTGGCGCTTCTGCTGAGCCCAGAAGTGCCGATCAGCTGGAATGTTGCAGCATCTCCAGGGTCTGAAAACCTCGGACAGGAGGAAGAGCGCCACTGGGCGGGCAGGCAGGTGTCTTGCTCAGTTGTGGCTTGGGAGGCACTTTTTTCAGTGCCACTGTAACTTCGAACAGTCACTAAGCGAACTGTTGTAAGTCGAGGACTACCTGTACTTTTATCACTTTTTTCTTTTTGTTTGATCATCAAGTTTTTGACCCTTGCTAGGCGACTGGTGGTACTCGGATATTTACATATCCTAAAAGTGGTACAATGGGTGAAAAGGTTGAAAAGCCCTGTTCTAGTCATTCAACACGATTGTCCTTTTTACATCCCTAGGGGCAAAAAGCTGCATTGTCAAACATGTGGGTTCAATTTCAATTTGGGCCATCCAGGAGGATGAGGAGTTGGAGATAAGCTAGGTAGAATCCTCCGAAGATCACATGCGTCCAGACACCCATCATAAATAGAAGACTGTACCATAGACACGGGCATCAACTAAAGAGTAAACTAACCCTTTACTCAAGGGATTACACCATTGCAGGGTGGGGGAATTCATTTCCAAATATCCACAAGCTATTCTGCAGAAACTGTCTTCTTTCCATTTCTACCAGAGAAGGGTACAGTAAGAATCTGCAAAGACTTCGTTGATTTCATTAGTTTTCCATCTAGGATGGAAAACTCTCCTTCCCCCAGCCAGACCAATAGCTTTATCACTGCTCTCTGGTTGGTGCACATAAAGGATGGGCAGAGAGTGGGATGCTGAAGAGTTAAGCGCACTTGATTCTTTCTTGTATATCCCTGCATATTTCAGGAGAGCACAGTCAGTTTTTCTGATGAACCTGAGACAAGGAAATCACTGGCCATTCAGAAGTTCCCTAAGGTACTCAGGTAGATCTGGCAGAGTGATAGCAAAGATGTTTTGGCTTACTGCACTGAAGCAGACACATAGACCAGATAGACTTCCTGAATGCGGATAGTAAATGAGATGGGTAGCAAGGTAGCTTGAAACCAAGACACAGAGAAATAATATAATTTCTCTCATTTCTATCTATGATACTGCAGCCTGCATTTTTCCCATCTTAGACATTTGGTACTCCTACCGGTAGAAGTAAAATATCCATTCCTGTATCTTCCAACTTCTTTTACACACACACACACACACACACACACACACACACACACACACACACACACACACACACACACCCCTCTCCAACACCACAGTATCTCTGCTCCTTCAAGCTTACCTCGAGCTGCTTGTAACTGCTTGCGTTCAGCTTCACGTTCGGCCTTGCTCTGCTTGCTTCGCACACCGAGGGCACCTGTCACCAGTCTCCTGGCCAGAGCAGCTGAGGTCTCAGGACGCTCTTTGGCGGGTTGCAGGAATTCTAAGAGGACGGAAAAGCAGACAAGCATATTTAAATATTAAAAGATGGCTCTCTTCCCCAAAACGTAGGCCAGTGGTGGCGAACCTATCGCACGGGTGCCAGAGGCGGCAGTCAGAGCCCTCTCTGTGGGCACGCGTACCATCGCCCCAGTCCTAGACCTTCAGCTGGGTTTTATAAAACCTTTTTGCTTTAGGCCTCCGCTGCCATGTGCAAAAAAAAAAAAAAAAAGGTTCAATCAATCAGTCAATTTCAACTTCTCGCGGACAAAAAAAGATCTTGCAAAGTTGGAATTGATTGATTGAACTTTTTAGTCCCACCCAGTCTGCAGTTACCACCGCAGCCACGCCCAGCCAATGGGCCACGCCCACCCAGCACCCGACGATGCATAAGTGGGTTTTGGGTTGCAGTTTGGGCACTCGGTCTCTAAAAGGTTCGCCATCACTGACATAGGCATTCCTTTCTATTTCAAATATAACAAGACAGAGTGACAGATTGGTAGCAACTTTAATGGACTTTCCCATGAAACTAGGAGAAAAAAGAATAATAAAGAGGACAATTTGCAATGAACTTAAGAAAGCACTGGCCAAATATACAAGTGCTTTCAGAGCTTTACAGATGCTGTTTCTCCAGATCTATTAATTCTATCCCCATAATACAATGTTGAAAACAGACCATGAGATATGGCAGTGTTAACATTGTGCTACTCCCTTTTCAGTCTTACAGATGTTGGACAACCCAGGATTGGAAAACTAAAAAAATATTTGCTGTGCTTACTACTGACGTCATGGAGCAGCACATCATATTTGCCTGAAAAGAGTCTTGGGAATTAGTTCAGCCTACAGCAACTCGAGAGGGGATGACCCAGCCTTTTATAGGATTGATCCTTGTTAATGTTGCAAAAAGCACTGTTCAATGCTAAGAGGACACCACCAACAGATGTTAGTGTAGCTCTTTCACTGGAGAAGCGTGCACGGGATTCTAAAGGCTAAATTTAAGAGGGAATGATGGATATTTCCAATGGAACAGTTTTCTTGATCAGGAGGCATTTTTATCAGCACTAAGGACCAGAACTAATCAATCTACGACATGTGCAGAGCAAAGGTGGATAGGACAGTTGAAGCTTCTCTTCTGTCTCTGTATAAAATCAGATGGTCTCCGTTAATACCGATAGCAAGACAATATATATTACAGGCATGACTCAGCAGTTAGAAAATGTTAATCTGGGAGGTTCTTTGAATTTTTCTGGACTCACCTGCATAAGCTCTGGCTTTGGTCCTTGCAGCTTGTGTAGCTTGTGACAGGGGGCGGGTTTTCACCATCAGATGTTTGGTATTGAGAGCGTCTCGTGCTATGGTGAATAAAGGCAATGTCAGATGAGAAATGGGAAAGAGAGAACAGGAGCCCTGAGTCTCCCCACCCAACAAATGCTGTCATCTAGCATCTTCCATCCAAGGACACCACACCCAGCAGGTCTGGTCTTCAGAAGCAGGTCATACCTGTGATAGGACTGGAGAAGATACCCAGAGCATGTGTGTCATCTATCCATTTAATGTCAAAGCCTTTTTTCCTGATGAAAGAAGAAAAGTTGGAAAATTGGCAGTGATCTAATAACAACAACAACAACAACAACAACAACAACAACAACAAAACCCATCAAACTACATGCAGCTTCAAAGAAAATATATAGTTAGGAAATAGATGTGTGTTCACTTGAATTTCTCACTGCAGGACAGGAAGAATATTTAAAGAACGGGAACAATACACTATTTCCTTGATGGGTGGCAATAACACATCAAACTTGAGCATCATTAGAAAAAGCTGATAATAATGGCCCTGAGGCAAGGGTGGCTGCAATAAAAGCAAGCAGCTGGTCAGTGACTCTTAAATAAACAAGTCACTGAAAAGGTGCAGTTCTAACGTGCTACATCTTAGCCACTTCAGCTCAGAGGATAGACGACACTGGAAAACACAAGTGAGAAACAGAACCAAACTGCTTACTGGTAATGGCAGAAGACACCCAGTAGATCCTCAGTGCGGAATTCTGGTGGGAAGTCATAGATTTCAATGACATGTGGCAGCTCAGAGTCACTCGTGTCCTGATCAGCTGGAGAATAGTTGTAATAATCAAAATGCGGCTCCTGTAGCCTTGTGCCACGGAGAGTGCAGGTAGACAGCTGGAGGGAGGGCAGAGACTAATTATAAGCATGAAGCGCAGGATACACAGCAAAATTGTCTTTTGTTTTGATTTTTTTTTTTGAAAGGAACATTGGCCACAGGTAGATTCCAGATGTCATTTCAGGGATCTACTCCATTGTCTAATTTCATATCCCAACCCTGAAACGACAGCTTCTCTCGTCTCATCACAAACCTTTATGTCAGCTGGGAATGGGTGCACTAGCTGATTGATGGGGCTATAGACTCAGCTCTGGAAAAGGATTGATCATCCATGGGAGATTGGGAGTTATTGATTAGGTGCCTCCTGCTGCTTGCATGCTCTTTCCCCAGATTTAGGCGGATTTCTCCCTCACTGTTTCCAGAGGAGAGGAAGCTGGAATGAACATCTGCTTCCGTAAGCATCCATCCAGCAGGAAGGCATTAGTTACGTCTATTCTAAGCCAATA
This sequence comes from Protobothrops mucrosquamatus, assembly GCF_001527695.2. Taxonomy (NCBI): domain Eukaryota; kingdom Metazoa; phylum Chordata; class Lepidosauria; order Squamata; family Viperidae; genus Protobothrops; species Protobothrops mucrosquamatus. The sequence goes on from NW_015386748.1 coordinate 878,982, forward strand.
CCTGAGATAGTTGCAAAATGCAGTTAGTAAAACAACTATGGCAAGCCGCATGGTGACTAGATATGGCTAGAATAGATACGAGATAAAATGCTAACTGCAAGACTGGGGCACAAGGAGAAGATCTGAGCCCAATATATTCCTTGGAATATGTCCTAGTAAACATCTTTAAATAGATAATGTCTACAAATAAATTAACACATTAATGCATAACAGTTAATGGCAATTACAGGTAATAGTAATTAAATGTAACACGAGATGTTTATTTTGCAATTGGGAGGTATAGCTCTTTTCAAAAAATTCTTGGATCTGCTTTTCTGAAAATATTGCCCTGTCCTTGTTTAAACTGCACTGACTTCTGACTGTTTCTGGTCTAATACAAACTGCTGATTATTATCTTTAAAGTCTAAAATGATTTGAGACCAGAGCACTTTGTTATCCTTGCACTTGCACGTACTTGTCAAGTCTAGTTATTCTGCTGCCAAGAGAGGGCAAATGGTAGAGATGCATTGCAAGGTTTTATCAGTGGCAGCACCTGGCTATGGAGCCCACGCCTAATGCAGACTCTTTTTCAAAAAGAGAGTTAAGTTGTCTTTAGTGCTTTTAAAATCTTGCCTGCTGCATAAGTATTTGATTGGCTTTGTTCTACTTTTTTATATGCGCTCTAGCTAATTTTTGCCTGATGATCTTCTCAGGACTTAAACGCAATGCGAAACAATGTTTTGTAAATAAATTCATAAAGTGATTATATTTCACAAGGAAACTGCATGCTTGACATGGTCTTCCACCCTAAATCAGAAAGGTCATCCAAGAGTGACATTTGCTTCTGCAGTGAAGGAACCACAGTTTCTACAAGCATCTCTGAATTGGCAGAGTTCTCCTTAAGAAACCTTTGATATTGTCACCAAACCTGTCTCATGATAACATAATGGACATTGACCCTTGCACCAAATTGCCTTGCTCTGGCCATTCCATTCTGTTCCAAAGAGATGTCTCTTCCAATAAGGATGCCAAGTCATTCTGGCTGTGTTGCGATTGACAGATGGATGCTGATTACTATTGCTGCTGCTGATCTGTTGGTAGAACTCTTGTCCTGGGTTTTTAATGGCACACATCAGCACATAGTCTGTTGGCAAAGAAGACTATAACTCAGGCGGATTTCTGTTTTTTCAAGCAACTCTACCAGGACAAGCCACAGTTCCACAGGGAGACTCTATAAATTCACCTCTCTTGAGTCAATAAAATACAGTAATTCAGATAATTCTTCCTGGAATGTGGATTTGTGGTAGGATCATATAAGAAAAAGATGGCAATCCAGAGAGAAAGAGGTGGAACTGTCGCAACAGGAACCTAAAGAAGGATGTCTCTTGCTGGGTTTAATAAAACTAAGCCATGAACCTGAGCATCTAAAGTTCAAATGAACAACACTACATCCCAGCAGGATCGGGCCTCAGACATGCTTGATGGAGCAGAGTGCTCATAATATCAAGTGGCATAGAAGATTATCTGAGATTGTGGAATGCACACTGCATGAGCACCCCTGCCCTTCACAAACCACTGGGTGCAAGGAGGATGACAAGTCAAAACAGGACAGTTCACAAAATGCAAAGATTAGAATATGCCTCCAGGGACCACTGGAAATACAAGACAAAGTTTCTTAAAACTTTCCATGTGTACAAATTGCAATTTTAATTGTGAAATCTGAGTCAACCAGACAGCTAGCTGCTCATGCACATGTGCACCAGGTAATGCGGTGTGTCTATAGCTTTGTATCGTTACAAGTATGTTTAAAAGGGTTCATACATAATGAGAGTGTGAGCCCATTAGTGTTGGAATTTCCTATCATGAATTGCATAAGGAACTGTGAACTTAACTGCGCATAAAGTCAGCCCCAGCTTTTGGTTGAAAGTCTCCTTTCCAAAGAGTACTCATCCCTGTGGTGGGACAGGTTGTGTTTCTGGATGCCCAGGCAATGAGGGAAAGGGAGGGAGGGAGGGAGGGAGGGAAGGAAGAAGGAAGGAAGAAAGGAAGGAAGATTGTAGAATAATAATAAAAAAAAATCCATCCAAAAATTTAGTGTTAAGAATCAAATAGTCTAATATCAGAGCAAAATCCCAATTTTCCTTGCTAGATGAAACATTTACCCAAATGCTAAATAAACAAATCTTGTTGCTTTCACCAGACAGATAAGATCACTGCAGCCTTTAAACCAGGCATGTCCAAAGTCCGGCCCGGGGGCCATTTGCGGCCCGCGGCCCGGTTTAATCCGGCCCTCGAACAGCCCTCCCTGCTCTATGTAAATGCGGCCCTCCCACGGCCCTCCGGCAAGTCCCATGAGAGAGAGAGAGAGAGAGAGAGAGAGAGACAGACAGACAGACAGAGACAGAGGCACTTGCACTTCTGTCTCTC
>NW_015386748.1:882196-885350 GCF_001527695.2 Protobothrops mucrosquamatus
AAGAGAGAGAGGGGAGAGGAAAGGGAAAGGAAAGAGAGAGAGAGAGAGAGAGGAAAGAGAGGGAGAGGAAAGAGGCATAAAATAATTCATTTACATTTAATTGTAATGGTTCAAAGAATGTTCGGAAAAATGTTCGGCCCTCCAGCACGTTCACTTCATCCAATCTGGCCCTCTTTGAAAAAAGTTTGGACACCCCTGCTTTAAACTCATTCAGGAGCCATCCCCACTTTCAGCCCTTTCAATAGAGCCACTAGGCATGCTGGCTTGAAATGGTGAGAACTATAGGAAAGGCTGAGGTTTGGGAGGTACACGGCACAAATCCTAATTTCACATATATCACCTAAAACATATACCTCCTTCCTCATTCCAAAGGAAAACACACGTATTTGTGTTTCTTTCTTTCACTTCAATACTCACAAAGATGAAGAATAAGCATGACGCTCCTGTCTTCTGCATGTATAAACATTAGAGCCCTAACACACAACCTATGATCACATTAAAAATATTTTCTCTGGAATATGCCAAAATTTGCTTGCTTTTCTCTTTTTCCCATGGGTAACCCTCTCTCCCTAACCTTGCTCTTATATAACAAAATGAGTTAGACTGACCTTAGTAAACTCACTGGGGCAAATAATAGCACAAATCCTGCTTTATTTAGATATGAATTGTTTGTGAAGGATTGGGTTTTTTATCCTCTTTTTTTTATCTCACCCAGTGGCGTAGCGTGGGTTGTCAGCACCCGGGGCAAGTAATTTGCGCCCCCCTCCACAGTGGGCGGCGTCGGCGACCTGGCGGCTCGGATCGGATTCGCACAGCCAGCACTGCAGAGAGAGTGAGTGAGCCAGGCAGGGTCAGAGAGCTGCGAGTGCGAGCGTGCCCCCCCAGATGTTGCGCCCGGTGTGGCCGGCCCCCCCTGCACCCCCCACGCTACGCCTCTGATCTCACCTTATTCTTTCTTCAGCACAAACGGGAAGATATGGATAAATGCACCTTTGCATTAACAAGGCTACAGCTGCTGCAGAAAAGTCAAATTCTACCTTTTATCTTTTTACAGGAAATTTCCATTGGGATTAAATGAATAGCATTTTAACATATGCAATGATCTCATACAGTAACATATGCAAAATAATTTAAACAGTGAATATAACTCTAAGGTAGTGCTTGCTGGTGTGAAATCTCTTTGTTCAATGAGGTTGCCCACTAAGAATTTTTGGAATGCTTGAATACCAATTTTTCCCCACACGAACAAGGAATACAGCTCACACACAGCCCAAGATCTGTCACAGTGTGCAACTCAAGTCCTGTTTTATCCACACAAAATCTTGTACCTCATTAAAGTGATACTATGGGTAATTGGTCTCAACAGAAGTCTTACACGAACTCGTTTTTCTGGCTATTGTCCCATATTCACGGTTTTTATTAACATAACATTTTTCTTTGTTAAGGTAAATGTGTGGCATTGCACCCTTTTGTGAGGCACTCTTAAAAGAATCTTTTTAAATCCATCTCTCTCATGATCCTGGAGCCCTGTTATTTCATAAGCCTGATGACAGGTCCTTTCTAGTAAACAATGGGGGAGAGAAATCAGATCTAATAACATGTGAAAGTGTCTTATTGATGCAATCACACACAGAGCTCCATGTTCATTAAAGAAAATATGAGAAGCACAAACTGCACACACACACACATACACCTTCACATACTTATATACCTATTGGTAAGCAAGCAATGGTGGTAGACACACTCAAAGGAGTGGTTCAGACACAGCGAAGCTTACTGTTGACAAAAAATCTGACAAAAATCTTGATCTGAATGTGCTGCTAACCAGACTTCCAGCCACCAGATATTTTGGGCTATACTTCTCCCTCTACCATTTTTGATGATTGGTCATAGGAAGCTGCAATTCAGTTTTGAGGGAAGTTGCCCTAAATCAGTGACTTCCTAGATTACCCTATGACAGTGGTTCTCAACCTTTTTAATGCAGCGACCCCCAACCGGTCGTAAGTCGAGGACTAAACCGGTCGTAAGTTGAGGACTACCCAACCGGTCGTAAGTCGAGGACTTTCCCTGCCCAGGAGCGCCGCGCATGTGTGGTTCCGCCCCGTGCCGGCCGAGGCGTAGCTGGCAAGCGGCAGAGACGGAGCAGGCCGACCACCAGCTGGCCCAGCCCAAGGGAGGTAAGGCACCCGCCGGAAAAGGGGAAAAAAATGGCAGACAGCCTTGCTTGGCGACCCCCGTGAAATGGTCGATCGACCCCAAATGGGGTCGCGACCCATAGGTTGAGAACCGCTGCCCTATGAGATCTTCCTAACAAAGATAACTGGATTCTTTTCATTTGGATCCTGCCTTCAAGGTTAAAAGATTATGTTCCTATTTTGGTTTGCTTTTCCTTGAAGTGTCTGTGGCACATGGTACTGCTGGGGCCTTTCCTTTTCCGAGTGCAATGGTACAATTACTAGAATATTGAAGAAATCTGTAGGCTATAAGAGGTGTCTGCTGAAAAAGGGTCAAGAGCTTGTTTCCTTGACAGGCTATATCACCCAGTTTTTATTAAAGAATCAGTGCCATATTTTACTTCCACTTTCTTAGCTACGGAGAATGCACTGTCTGCCAGGCAAAAAGAAAGATGTAGGAAAAAAAGAAACTATCCCTAACTTTTTAAAACTGGTAAGATTTAATGCACAGTGTACTGTATAATTTCTCTTATAAAAGCAGACATAGGCTTAGCTCAACCAAGCAGAAATATTCTATAATGCTGAATTCATAATAATGCGAAGTGATCACTAGCTTTGTGGTTGGAGCAAGAGATACCTTTACTGGTCCTGGTTAAGTGCGGACAACAATTTCTTCTGACAATACCAACAGAGCAGACCAAGCCTTATTGAAAGCAAAGGACACAGCCCTAGGATAGATAGTCTAAACCAGGGGTAGTCAACCTTGGCTCTTTTATGACTCGTGGACTTCAATTCCCAGAATTCCTGAGCCAGGAATTGGCTCCCATTCTGGGAGTTGAAGTCCACGAGTCATAAAAGAGCCAAGGTTGATTACCCCTGGGACTCTAAACTGTTTTTCCTTTCCCAATGCCTACCAGCATGCAATATAATTTTTGAATTGTAAACTGCCCAGCGTCATTGATTGGGATGTGTGGCTATAG
>NW_015386748.1:886072-891551 GCF_001527695.2 Protobothrops mucrosquamatus
GTGGACTTCAATTCCCAGAATTCCTGAGCCAGGAATTGGCTCCCATTCTGGGAGTTGAAGTCCACGAGTCATAAAAGAGCCAAGGTTGATTACCCCTGGGACTCTAAACTGTTTTTCCTTTCCCAATGCCTACCAGCATGCAATATAATTTTTGAATTGTAAACTGCCCAGCGTCATTGATTGGGATGTGTGGCTATAGTAATTGAATGAATGAATGAATGGATGGATGGATGAATGAATGAATGAATGAATGCAAATAATTCTCTTGCTCATTTCAGCCCAAAGCACCAGGCAAGCTATCACAGCTGCAGAAAAATGTAAATGTAGTAAGATGCTCTCTTGGATATATTTTCATTTGCTGGGCATGGGTGAAGGATGCCCGGTGCCTCGGAGGTCTGCCTTATTGTGAAACAGACATCCAGTGCCACTGATCTGTACAGCAATTGCATTCCTGTTGCTCTTCTTATTCTGAGAAAGAAAGATTGCCCTTGAGGTGCTGTCATGTCTGCTGACAACATAGGAAAGTAGAGAGTTCTTTTCTGCCATATATGCCACACGTGTGTGATCTGGATTGGTAGATTACCTGCTTAGTAAGAGAGATTTAATTTCTAGACTGTAAAAAAAAGTGGAATAAGCAGTAGTGAACCCACAGCCATTTCCTGTAAAAGCAGGCCCTGCAGAGTTTTAGCAGGTTCCATTATAGGGAATTTTAGGATGGTTTATGAGCTAAGCCTTGGTAATGAGCCTGCTTCGTTAATTTCAGTGGTTTGCAGCAGCTATTAGCAAGCTGAATCAACTCAGATCAACCCTGACTCCTGAGCAGACTATATGCAGTTTGCAGCAATATTAGGATACTTTGTTACTTTAGGTACCTTTGCGTCACTCCAAAAGTACAAGGCCGCGATATTGATTTAAGCTTTAATAAGGGTCCTCAGCCATCCAGCCAACACTGAGATTTCCTCGTAAAGTGAAGGTAAGGCAAGCACATTCCCTGGGCTGTGCTTCTCATCGCCACACATTCAGCACTACCCTTACAGGGCAATATGCTAACAAGTCAAAGCCAATTAAAAAACTGCCATTTTCATGAAGCTTCACAGTCCATCTTTCCATGCTGGTGTTCATCATGCTGAAGCTGCTCAATGGCAACGCAGGCCCCACGCACAGCACTTCCCCCTGCTTGATTACATGCATTTTATATACTGTCAATGGAAGGTATTTCTTTATTGTATTCCAGAGCTTGGCCTTATTGAGCTTCAGCCCACTGCAGGTGTTGGATTTATAAATAATCATTCACGTTGCTTCTCTTTGTTTTATGATTTCATCGCCAATGTTTGTGCTACAAGCTAGCCAATGCAGGATGCAGAATTTTCTTCCAATTCCTACTGCAGACCATACATGATCTTCCCCGTAATTTATCAAAGAGAACAGGAAGCACATAGGCCCCCCCAAAAAAATATTATTTAATGCACATCCTTGATAAGAGCTTTTCTGGGTGAACTACTAACTCTCATGGACAGTGGATGGGGGAAATAATATAAACCTCTACTAAATGTTCAAGAAATAGGGCATATTTTCACTAATATAGTTGGAGCTTTACAGTTTTTTTTATTATTTCTTGGGTTTCATTCTGCTTCTTGTAGGTACCGCAGAAGGAGAGCCACGTTAATGTATGGTAGCAAACAATCAGGAGTCACCTTTTCCAACTAATGTATTTTATTAAAAGGCATGAATCTTTTAAAAAGTCTATCAGAAAAGGTGTCGTTGGGCTCCATTTTTGTTTTTTCCTTCCTATGAAGGCAATTGCCAATTTTCTTGCCCTTACATACCATTTTCCAAAGGCATCGACTCTCCTTCATCTCGAAATAACATGCAGATAATGCAAAATTTCAAAAAAAAAAAATTAGGAACAACACTGGACTAAATTACAAAACCATGTATATGTATTTTGAATGGTTTTCCAGTTTACTCTGAGCATCACGGTTTGAATTTTTCAGCAGAGAATTCTATGTGTAATGATTATGGCTTGATCTTCCAGTAAAAGGCAGGAAGAGACCAGACTGAGCTAGCTTTGATGTAAACATATACTAGATTTAAGCTGGCCATGTCACATGCCTGTGACATGCATGCAGCTCTTACCATTTTGCTTCAGCTCTGGGGGGGAAAACCAGAATACTCACCTGCTCCAATAATTGTGGATCCAAGCAATCCCCATCATCATTAAACAGGGCATCCCAGCTCTCATCTGCCATGTTGTCAGCCTCGCTGTGATTTACAGGACCAGTGCTGGTCTTGGTGGTTTCTTCCGAACTAGATGGCACACAATTTGTGGGTGGTTCTTCTCCTTTGTCTTCAGAGGGATACTGCAGTTCTCCCAAAGTTGGCTTTTCCACTCCTAAGGGCGTTCCTATTCTCTCCAATATGCTTCCTGGACAACATGCCATCTTCTCAGAGGCAGATTTCAGCGACCAGCTGGTAGTCTCCTTGGAAGGACAAATTGGCTCCACACTACTTCTGCTCTCAGTGCTCTGGTCAACCAAGTCCAAAATGCTTTCCGCTGTTGTCAGTGTAGCCTTTTCCTCAAATGTTACACTGTTTGCCTCAACTTTACACTGGCCTGTCTCATGACAGAGGCTTTTCTCCTTATCATGTTCACTATCACATGCCTGTAACTTTTCATCACCTGCTACCTTAAAGACACAATTGGAAAGATCTTCTATCTTCTCAGAAGTCCTGTCTGAACAACTAACACCTATAGACACATTTGAATTATCTGGAAACTGTTCTGCATTCTCCATGAGGTTATGTGTCTCCACCTGAATTAAAATGTTCCCACTACTATCAGCATTCAAATTATCTGAGCTCACTCCAACCTGATCAGAGATAAATTTAACTGAATGATGGGAGATACCTCTCTCATTCTTGTCACCATGCTCATTTGCTTGTGCTGGAGCAGGAATGCTCTCCTTTGCATCTTCAAATCTATCACATTCCTTTGGCTCTACCACGGCATATTCTAAGATGCCATTGTCACTCATTGCTGTTTGACTGGCGTTGCTTTGCTCTATACATTTGCATCTATTATACTTAGTTATCTCCATAGGAAACAGATTGCTTTTATCAATGTGCTCCAGCAAACCACAGTTACTTATGGATGCTGAATCAGAGTTTCCTTCCTCTGTGCAGATGGATGAACTACCCTTATATGTCTCTATGTTTTCTGGAATCCTCTTGTCTGCATTTCCAGATATACTGTTCTCACTTATTCCAGTCAATACTGAACCACCTTTACTTAAAGGCTTTGCTCTGTTGTTCTTGCAAAGTAGCTTGCTATCTTCGCTTAGCATTTTCTGTTCCAAGAAAGTCCGCGTACTCTCTTCACCCAGTCCTGCTTCTTTTGAGACAACTGCTGCCCTCCTGGTCCTGCTGGTGACCTGCTTTTCTGATGGGTTCTTACGCTTGTTTTTCCATGAGATGTTGATACTACTGATCTCTGGCTGGAAATCTGCCATTCTTTCCCCCGAGACAGCAGATTGTGTAGTACAGCACTCATATGTCTCTGTTTCATTCACTCCAGTAAGAGTTGGGTCTGGGAAGCTAGAGGAAGGGAACAACTGATGTGATGTGGCCTTCTGATGGAACTTTGGACTCTTCTCTCCCTGAGCCTTTGTGCCTAGGTTTTTTTGGCAGAATGCATCATTATGACTTGAGTCTTGGGAAAAAGTTCTTCTCTGTTTTTGAGGAGACTTGGCTTTCCCCTGATCATTCTGAAGCAACTCTTTCCTAGTTTTAGGGTTTTGTCCTGTCTCACACGCTTTAACACTGTCCTTCACTATGGTGGTGCAGGGACTTTCCCTCCCACATTTGGTGGTCACAGAAGTGCCACTTTTTGAGGCTGCCATCTCACGTTTTGCTCTTGGGACATACAGAACCATGTCTGGTTTCCTAAGTCGTCCCCTGGTTTTGTCTGTATCTGGCTGCATGGCGTTATTAACACCAGTATCTGTGAGAGGGAGAGAAAGACAGACAATAAGTTCAGTGCAGCAGCACCTATGTAAATTAGCACAATGTACTAATTAAAATAAAATTCATCAGAGCAGATTTGAGGTGATAGTACTTTAAAAAAAATTGTTCTGAAATAAGGAAAACACAGAGGCAGAACCCAGAGAGTAAAGCAGAGCTGGTTGTGCATGACATTGTACACAAAACAGCATCAGTAACTGACATTCCTCTACAGAAAGCTCTACTGCTTAAATACTTTGGCATTTTGATTATTCTTTTGATCAATGAACTACTAGAGCATTTCTTATAGGCCTTGCATCAGATTTTGAGGCCATCGGATCTCCTTTGTGGTTTCTTTCTCTGCTGCTAAACATTTTCTGATATTGCTCTCAAGAAAGGAGGATAATCATGCCTAAATAAACCACAGCAATTTTGCACTAGGCACAAACAGAAAAAGAAAGATATAAATCATGCTCATAGATGGAACCTAGTGTAGCTTGTTATTTTTAAAACTGGTATAAGTAAGCTTCAACCTGCTGTCTCCTGCATGTTGGTATCCTAATCCCAGCTGCTTCAAACTCTAATCAAACTCCTCTCAGGGTTTTTATCAGCTTTGCCACTATCCAGTAGGAAATCACAGTGGTGTTTGTCATAAGCTCAGCTATTCTTACAATACCCCAAACTGTATCCAAAACCAAAAGTTTCTATGTTATACTTAAAATCCACATGAATACTTTTGTTCAAAAAGATTTTGAGAATAAGACAGTTACAGAATAAGTATGTTTTAGGATAGGTGAAGCAGCAAATAAAACAGGTAGGCAATTTTATTCTGTATTGTAATTCTAGTCTCTAGCCTCAAGCTGCTGCAAATATCATTCAGTGTCTCTGCTCTAGAGTGGGAGAAAATAATATTTTTTAAAAAATACCCAGATTTATTAATCTATACTCTGCACAACTGGCGATTTGTTTTTCTCTTTATTTAAAGGATATATGCAAATCTGCAGGATAAAAAATCAGTCAAGACTCTCTTCTATTAATTAACAAACTAAATCTTGATCATGTTTCTATAAGAGCCCCATTTTCTATTTACCCTATCACATTTTATATGTATTGTATATTAACTGACTGGCCATACTAGCAGATTTGAAGAAAATTGTTTTTATAGATGTATAATTGTATAAATTTTGGAGCAATTAATGAAAAGAAGCAGAACCATCTCTAGAGGGTGATAAGATAATGTTCTGCTGGGTCAGTGAAGGCTAGGGAACTATTTACCAACGTTCTGCATGACACAGAGCACCCACAAAGTTCAGGAAGTATAGAGAACCTGCCTTATTATATTTTTTTGCTTATGTCCCTGCCCAAGAGACTAGGAGGCAGCCCACAGCTCAATGATACATGTTCTGGCATGCAGAAAGTGATAGGAAAGAGTTCTGCTCTTCTGCTCAAAAGGATCACTTCAGTTTCAGTGGACAATACT
>NW_015386748.1:892372-909253 GCF_001527695.2 Protobothrops mucrosquamatus
GTTTAAGCAATTCAAGGTGTTGGTTTATCACCTATAAACCCCTATATGACACAGGGCTTGGTTATGTGAACACCATAACCCAGTCAAAACGGGGACGTTTCCTAACCCAACCCAATCAGTCCTCCAAGAAAGAGTTGACGCTCTTTAGAGAATAGTGAAGAATTAATAAAATAAACGAAACCTTGTTTGTTGAACTGCTTGGAAAGACCAATGGATACCAATATTAACTAGGATACAATTACCCTTGAACTCATTTTGTTGACAAAGTTCAAAGTAAATAGGTGGTGGTGGTGGTCTAAGCTTACCTTAGTTCATCCCAGCCATACCAACGTAAAATGACATGATGGCAGATGAAAAAGACCAGGTTCACACATGACGTTCCAATTAAACTGATTTATTACTATTCATGCCTATGCACAAGAATCTACTCAACTACCAATTAGTAACATTTTGGCAGTAGATAAGAGTCAATGGAGTTCAAGAGGGGTTGAACTTAGTCTGTTTGTGGCTACATAGCGACTTTAGGCTGATTCCTCTTTTGACTCCACCCCCCCATTTCTACTATTCCTTCCCTTACATCTGAAGAGATTCAGAAATATCCACAAATGTTAGAAATGCACCCCTCATAAAGTGTACACCCACACAGACTCTTGTTCATTTGCCAGCTATCTATAAGAGTACCAGTTGGCATTTCCTGTACTGGATCAAACCCATTTTCAAACAAGGAAGAGAACAAAGAACTCTGGATATGCTTTAGCAGAGAATTCAATATAAATGCTTTGAGGATTCCCAAAGTATTGGAAATATAAAGAAAATCTCTTTACATTTCCAATCCAAGAGATTCCAATCTCTTCTTAAAAACTCCCAGTGTTGGAGCACGCACCAATTCTGGAAGCAAGGCATTCCACTGATTAATTCTCCTAACTATTAGGAAATTTCTCCTTAATTCTAGGTTGGTTCTCTCCTTGATTAGTTTAACCATGGATGAATGGCCAAATTTGCATATGCAGCAGATTATGGCAAGGCTAGCTTACCACTCTCGGCTCCTTGTTTTTAAGTTTAAAAGTTTTCTCATGATTCAAAGCCAAGAAAAACTGCAAGGTATAATCTCCCTTCATCACAAATCCATATTTCCCTTCCAAGACCGAAACAGATATATTTGCTTATTCTTATTGAATCCCCCCTCAACCTGAAACCTAACCACTATCCTATGGCCCCAGGTACTTTCAGCCCCCTTCTGCGGGGGATATTTATTTTTCATAAGCTTTGGCACAAACAACCAGGCTACTCTCTGCCAGACCCCGGGCCCCTATAAATATGCATCAGGTCACGATTATGGAGACAGATGGTTTCAGGGTTTGTCCTGTGGTAAAGGCGAAGGAAGAGTTGGAGAAGGGTGTGGCCTCATGATTAATCACTGCCCACTTGGTTTAGGGTTATTCATCATGGCTCGCTGTCAGGTAAATCACTGGAAAAAACACCTCTCTAGTAATTAATGGGAAGTGACGGATGGACAGCCCCTGGGTCCATTAATCTGGACTATCAGCAGCATACCAACATTATGAATGTCAGGATGTATAAACTGTTTACCAATCAATAGCACCAGAAATTCATCCAAGGTTCTCATTTCCGAAGCTCCTCCGATAGATGAGCTGCTTTTACCTTTTCCACCCAGCTTCTCTCTTTTCATTTCTCCCCATTCTTGATTTGCAATAAAATCATCACTCAATCCACCCAGGATAACTTAAAGGGTGACATGGGGTTTGGAAGAAAAGGCCCACACGAAAAGAACTAAGAAAAGCCTCTCAGTGTCACCTGGGCACACAGATGCTCTCAAAGGGAATAGAAAAAAGGCAACTAGATCAACCACTGTGCCTACTAAAACCGCATTGCAATCTACTACAGACAGGTAAATGATTAAATATCTAAGTGGTTAAAAACATGAAGCTGAATTGTGTTGTTGGGGAAGAGCCTCGTGCCAGAGTGTCATGGTTAGAAAAGAGCATAAATATAGGGCAAAGGGCTCTACCCATGCTTTCCTCTAGAGTCCAGCCAATCTTTCGAAGTAGAAAAGCATCCTCATAATAAAATGTTTTATTTGAAGCTGTGAGTAACCATGGTATGTATGGCAAAATTTATTTGAGTCCACAAACTGTTTCATAACCACGATACAAATAGAACGACTGGGTTTTTAAAAATTCTCCAATAAACTACTTTAACCAACAGAATGGTCCCCTTCATCTTTATCGACTCAGTGAGAAGAAAAGGTATCATCAAGACAGCTTCAGCCCAAAGGAGTCATTTTTCAGCTCAAAGTATAATCTATTCTTTTCAGAATAGTCACACCCACTGTGAAGGAGGAATTGTGTTCCATAAACTGGGTGCTCTAAATGTATCTCATGGCAACAACACTAATGACAGCAAACAAAAGCTCGGCTCATAATTACTTTTCAAATATCATATGTGTAACAAATATCAAGTAGAGCAACACATCACAAATGTTACAATAAAAAGAGGTTGTAAACTCAGCATTATGGTAAACAGCAGTTGTTTCTGTGAAGGAAACAGAATAATACAGGAGTTAAGTAAGAACTGCAAGGAGTACCACAAGAACAAATAGGATCTCCCAGTGTATCTTTGATGACTCCACAAAAGAGTATCCCCTATACTTTGATAAGTCAGGTTACCAACTCCATCATTCATAGTCAGCACAGCTATGACAGGTAAGGAAGGAGGAGTTATAGTCCAATGCATCTGGGAGGTGCAAGGTTGGGGAAGACTGCAATAAGCAATTTACTAGAAAATTAGCAGGGCTGTGAAGATAATTGGACTGATGTTGGGAAAGCTGAAAATATGCCCTTGCCAATGTGTCTGCAAAATGAATACATATGTGAGTCTTCCTGAATATCACATTATTAATTAACTAAAAGTCTTAATATTTTTCATGGATATAGCCAGAGAGTTCTAATTCTTCTACTCCAACTTTTATCAGCTTTAGATCCCTGCATTTCCCTCGTATATTTTCCAGGGTTATGCAATAACCATACAGCCCATTGAGCTTTTCTTCAACCTACTTTTCATAAGGAGTAGTCAGAGAATCAGAATAACCCAAAGCTTCAGGCATCAATCTCTTGCAATTATCAACCCTTTGAGAAGCTTACCATGCATGGAATATATTTATTCAGTCTGCTCTTACAAATCTCCAGAGAAAATTTTACAATTTCCTTTTTCTACAGAGGCCTCCTTAAAGAACTTTCCATTATGCAACTTACATCTGTTCTTAAACCTATCATTTGTGTCTCTTCTGCAGTTCCAATGAAACCACTTTTTCTCATTAGATAGAATGGGAATAGGCAACCTTCTGTTGTTTCAGACTATAATGCAGCTCAACCCCAGCTAGTCAGGTTAAATAAGGAATTCTGAGTGTTGTAATCTAAAAACACATTGAAAAAAACCAAGTCGCCTGTCACCGCACACTTTGAATACCACAATTCATTTCAAAGTTAGGCCTGCTGAATTAATGGTTGCCTTCCAGACAAAATTGTAAAACTTTCAGCTATAAGTTGCCTTGATCCCTGAAAATGTATATGTATCCCTGGAAATTCATAGCATATACATTTAAATGATAATAACCTATAAACATACCCTATTCACCCAGTTATATTTACTCATCGGTGAAACAGCTAACAAGACATTTGTTGTTTGGTTAGCCAAGCTTAGCAACAGAACACAACCAGAATAACCAACAAGTTATTCTTGTTGGCTGTATCTGCTCACAAGAATATGTCATCATATTCACTGTTCAGCCACCCGCACTTATTTTGATGTATAACTGGTTTTATGCAATTTGGCTTCTAAAAATATAATTGCAATTTTTAGAATTGGAAGTTTACTGAGCTTGATTTCAAGCCAATCAGAGTCCAAAAGCATGATGACAACAATAAATTCGGGGATATTTATTATTGTAAAGCTGCTGACATTTGCAGATTTCAGTGCTTCCTTTCAACCACAGTTGCTGAAACAAAGAGGTTCTCAGATTCTGTTCAGTGCCTTTTAGCTCATGATTATATATATATATATATATATATATATATATATATATATATATATATATATATATATATATATATATATATATNAATTTAAATGAATTTGAATGCTCACAAATTAACATCAGGGTCCCTGGGAAATAAATTCAAGTGAAAATAAAGATAATACATATTCTACATCTCTGGTTCTGTGTCAAGATTTTAATTAACTCAGGGACAGTTTCTCTTGCCTAAATTGGAACTTACCAACTGGCAGCCTGAAGTAACCAAAAACAAACATTTATTTATTTGTTAGATTTATATAGCCACCAATCTCACAAAATGTTACTCTAGGTGGCATCTAAACATATTAACATTTTAAACCAAAAAATGAACATATATATAAAAAAACTCCACCAAGAATATCATTTGACATCATATAACCATCTTGAAGCCTCACAAGGTTGATAAAAAAATGATGTTCTGAAAGGCAGACAGAGATGGAACCAGAATTTTTTAATACCCCAGGAACATCGCCAAAATGGTATAATTTTTTTTAAAAAATGAAAATGTACAAACTTTCAGATGTACTGGTTTCACTGCCAATCTGTCACTCTTAAAACTATTGCATCATCTGATGATGTGTGTGCCATATTTGAGAAGCCCTCTCTACCAGATGATGTTGATTTAATTGACCAGGCATGAAGAGGCCAAGAAGCCAAATGAGTTAATCATTTGGAATAGACTTTCCAGACTGGAGCCTTCTACAGTCTCCAAAGTTCCCAGCTAACATGACCAATCTTTACAGATTGGAAGCTATATTCCAACTTGATTTGTACACATTCTGTGAAGACTTAACTCCCTAGAGAAGGACCCAAAGGCTGGAAAAAATGGAAGGAAAGAGAACAAGATGACCAAGCAAGACGGAGGACTCAGTTATGAAGCAATGGGTACACTGCTAGAAGATCTGAAAGATCAGGTTAGGGACAGATTGTCATGAAGAAAATCTATACATGTCGCTAAGAGTCCTCACACTGACTTGATGGTACATAATCAATCATAATCAATTCCAACCTGAATGCAGGGCACTGGCTTGGAAAAGGTGAGCCCTTAAGGAAAAGAAGTTTCTAGACTCTTGAAGCCACAAGTTCTGTGCTGAGCAAGACTGGATTTGAAAATTATAAGCCTTCCTGAGAACAATTTGTGTGTCCACTCCACCACCCTCCCCTGACAGCTATTCAGCCATTCTTCATCTGTGCCGAGACAATCTTTCCACAATTTGTCATCATGAAGCAGCACAACTTGCACTATGCCACGGTCTGAAAAGCCACAGCCAGTCACACTTTCTATTAAACCTCTCTTGCTGTCAGAATTTGCAGCTGTTTCAACAACCTCTGATTCTCCTTGCCACCCTTAGAAGATCCATGCTGGTGTTCCATGTAAAGTGTGAGCATCACCTATGTGTGAACATCATCTGTCAGTGTGCGTATCTATAACTCAATCATGTTTTGAGACAAATTCCCATGAATAACACAACATTCACATCTTATAGTTTTATTGTTAAGACTATACAGTATTTAAACAATATGAACCCAACTGTAAAACATCCAGTCTCTCTTATGCAAGGATTCAAAGGCAACCTACCTCACAGAGGTTTATCTGGGTTACATATAAAAATTGTATTGTAGGAGTGAACAGTTGCAGAACAGAAAAAAAAACCACCCCACCACTGATGAGACTTTTAATTTTGAAACAAAATGTTCAAGCAAGGAGCAATTAATACTCAAATATTCAATTAAACAGTTTTAAAGTTGCAGAGATGAAAAGGATAGACACATTTGATTATAATTAAATTAATTAGTTACAGATTCAGAACACACTAAAGTTATTTATGCCGTGCCATTTTATTCATAGAATTCCCTGTCACAAGATGCAGCATTAGTCACTGGCTTTGAAAGACTAGAGCGGCCTTTCCGATATAGCTTCTATGACTAAAGTTCCCATAATTCCTGAACAGTATAGCTGGGCTAATGGCCGTGGTGGCTAGAGATAATTTAAAATACATGTCTAAGTGCCAGATCAAAAATACTGAGAGTCAAAAATATGAAAAAGGCCATTTAGAAGATACTGGTCAGTTGTTGTAAGCTACAAATAGTGGGGAACGAATGTCTCTCTGAGATTATGTCTGGGAACTGCAAACTACAGACAAGACTAGATGTGCCTTTAGTCTGATCCACTTCTGATATCCTTCAAACGCTTTATTCTGTGATATTTTAAGTCTAACTAGACTCTAACTACTGTATCAGCCTCTGCAGAGATTTTGGATTTTCTTTTTCAGAACAAGACGCAAAACAAAGAGAACAGGAGGAAGTACAGCTCACAAATTTTATTTCTCAAAATCTTGTATCTCCCTTGTATCCGCAGTCTATTACACACTCCATCAGATGCCTCCCCCACCCGCCACGCCTCGGCACCAATCCATTTCATGCTTAGAGGATTGAATCAGTGTCCCTTGGCGTGTCTCCTTTTCACACTATGCTGAACAACAAAACTTCTAACTTGTTCTCCAAGTTCTGTAGTAAGTCTCTTAATCTATACTACAAGGCAAGGCAACTGAAAAACTACACAAGGAATCATCTAACTTTAAAACGAGGCAAGGAGGTCAAGCCAAAAACAAACGTTTGGGACTAGAGATCAGTAGATAACAGCTTCTAGAGCAGAAACCTAATATTTAGCTTATTCTGAGGAACATTTTCAGTGGTTTAATAATGCCAAAGTGCCACACAAAGGTTTGATTTCAAGTTTAACTATGTTTTGTGATCACTATCTGTTGGTCCTTTTTCCTCTCTGCATTGTGCAGCAGGCTTTCTTCTTTCTCTGCATGTTTGTATTTCTTAAACATCTGTTAGCTTTTCTTTATTTGCTTTCTCTACAACCCAGCATGTGGTCTTGTTCCCTTGGTAGCATATTTTTCCCGTTACCCTCTTTTTTTTTTTGTTTCAAAGCATGTAGCTCTTTTTGCAGTTTTCCCTCATAGCCTTGTTTTCTTTCCATCACTCATAGCGTTTTCTCCATTTTTTTTATGCACCTAAAATAAAGTCTTAGTGCTCCATATTAATTTTCCCCAAGTCCACAGAGTATTCTCTATCCCCTCATTATTCTTTCTTCTCATTCCTTGTCTGAAAGATCCTTCAGTGGATCCATCTCTCCCCACCACCATCAAAAGTATCTCTGCTCCCCTCATCCTGTATAATTCAGTGCTTTACTTTATTCTAGTACCACCTTTTTAGCAATTTATACAATTGAGGAGCTGAGTTTGCACAAGATGTTAAACCCTAAACCTTGCTTAAAAAACCATGACAGCTGTATTTACATAATATGCTATGCCATCTCCCAAATTAAACCATATTATGGCTTAATGTGATATCAAGTTCAATAATACGTTAAGATAATAACTAGGTTTAAACAAAACAAATAACTGTAAGAAACTCAGCTCCAATTTAGTCTAGCCTAGCATTTTCTGCAAACCTAGAGATGGTAACAACTCTTCCATGTGTTTCAGAATCTACAAAGTAAAGCACAACTTAGATATTCTACATTTTCATCTTCATCTTAAAGCCTTATTGTAGGTTATCTATAAAAGGATGGGAAAGGACCTTAAGCAAATGAAATCTGGAATCCATCAGTTAGTCACAAATGGTCAAAGAGAAGATTGTAATCAGTCCTCAGATCCAGATGTTTCTCTGCCTGATTCAAGAAAAAGTGCAATACAGGGAGCCTACTGAGAAACAAGACCCAGAACAATTGTAGTGCTAGGATGGTACAAGGTGGGAGGGGAAAATATCCCCAAATTGTGCTAAAAGAACCAATCCATCAAAATGTAACTTGTGTTTTTTTAACTATAACTGCAATTTGGGCTCTTCACATAGACAACTTTAGAATATATTCCTGTTGGAGCTCTAGTTTTGACAGCCATGTCAAATGAACTGTGTTCACAGAGAACAGCTTCAGCCATTAGCTATGGGTGAAGTGTCCATTCCTTTAAGGAAAACAGAGTCAAGTGAGATGTCAAGAGCATGAACTCTAAAGGTTTGTGACCTAAGAGCACAAAACCCTTCTCCAATAACTGCACAAACACAGCTGCTAGTAGTAAAGGCTGTAGTGGCACCCATGAGCTTCTAGCAGCTGGTACGGTATTGCTTCCTGGCAGCAAACTGTATTTTTAGCTTTTGAGGTTTCCGATTCCACTCAATCTATAACTCCATCAATAGCATATTTACCTTAGAGCCTCGATCTTAGGAGGGAAATAACAACACGCTTGGCTTGACAAAAGGACTAGAACTTTGCCCCACAGTACTGCAGAGGTGAGGCGTATGCCAACTTTATTCCTGGCCTTAGGGATTCAGCTTCCACCCTCCCTGGGGTTAGCAGTGACCAAAACCCATCTCTCCTTCCACCTGCCTCCACTCATTTTGCACAAAGGGAACAGCTCTCAATTGGTGCTTAGGGAGCAGCAAAGTGCCCTTGCATGACAGCACCATGTGTCATTTAGCACTCATACATACGCAATGTCACTCTTTATGGCTTACTGTAGAACTGGAACTTCTTATAAAATAATAATATTAATAACAAGAGAGAGGTGCAAGGAGACTCCAAACAACTTGAATTAGAAACCCCTTTGGAATGGTCTACTCATTTAGTCTCCAGGCACATGAAAAGAGTGCCTCTCCCTCTCTGCAGAGCATCAACAGAAGACCTTGCCAACAGAGATCCAGAGTCCATCTGCACTTTTTTTCCCCTTAAGACACTAAACTGGAACAATAGGACTATGACTGCACCTCTCCCAAATGTCTCTGCTGTTCTCAATAACATATATAGCTCAAACTAGTAAGTCCTATAGCCTTTTCCCCAGAGATAGATACATAATCCCTCATCTCCTGCAAATTAAGGACTGCTCTCCAAACAGCTATGCATCCGAAGTTGGGACAATGAGTCAAGAGTAAGCATCTTATTATAATTAGAGCCTGCAGTTTAATACTATTTGACCTCCCAGGGGCCTTAGGTGTGGGGTGAGGGCATGCCTAGATGTTTTAGGAGTGGGCAGCAACATGTTCAATTATTTGAGATGAGATCTGTGAGTAGTTAAGAGGCAAAAAAGGCATCTTTTCACTCCTAAATCATCCCAAACAGTAAAATATGTTACAGTTTAGGAGGTAGGGGTATGGTTTTAACCCTGAGATCTAAAAAGAAGGCCAATTATATGCCGTTATACTGGTACATGCATGGACAAAACTCCTGGTGCTAAGAAAAAAAAAGAAAAGAATGACTTTCATCTTCATCCTGACAAGTATAAACAATTTTAGTAACTTATCAGTTTCTCTGATATTACCATAATCTCATCTTGTCTATAAACAAATCTTTACAGCCTCATCATCCAATCCTGGTCAACGAAAATCCAATTAGAATTACCAGAAACAACAACATATATATTTTAACCTTGATCTAATAAACCAACTTTATATTCCTTTCCTTTGCCATTAACACCCCAGGACTTGATTTCTTTTTATTTACTATCTCTTGTCAGAAGCTGTTTCAGCTTTAACACATCTCTTTTGTAAATCCAAAAGAAGAAATTGCACTTTAAGCATGTTTGTAACATTTGTCATAAGCCAGTAAATAGTACTGAATCCAGCCAGCTGGATAGCAAGAGATCCCTATCCCATCCTTGCCCTAATCCTCCTTCATCTTTTAGAACCATAGAAATTCACATCTCTTTGACCGATGACCCCTTCTCCAGCTCAGTAACTACAGGGTATCTAATTCTACAGCCCCTTCTTGAAAATAAAAAACCCTTTCACGCAACATTTTTCTCTCTAATGGAATACAAAGACCTACACAAAGAGCAAGGAATCAACCACACTTCACAAGGAAATTCCAAACATGCAAAGATAACACTTTAAAAAAAAATGAAACCTTTCATTTTTTTTTTCCATTTCAGTTTCCTTGGAATGAGCATAGCTACTAACACCAGTTCAATTCCAGGAGGAAGCTTAGAGTCAGTGCTATTCTTTTAAACTTGCACAAAAAAGACAAGGCAACAAAGAAAAAAAGCGAATTAATGTCTGACCAAAGGACTAAGGGAATTAGGCAGGATTGTGTAGATATATCAAGGGCAGAAACCCTGCTAGAGAGTACATCAATAAATAACAAAAGAGATGAAATTAACAAGGAGTCCAATAGGAATAAGATTATTTAAATCTGTATTGAAAACCGGGGTGTGGGGGGAAATGACAGGAATGGCCTTCAGAAAATACAGCCATATAGGTACATGCTACTAAAACTAGACACTTACAACCATAAGTATTCCAAAGTAAACTAGGCAAGTTTAACTCATTAATATATTGATTCTGAATAATTAATATATGTTTCAAATACATTGGTGAGGAAGGCTTAGCAAAGGGTAGGTTTGGTTGCTTTTGTGACAGTTTGTCCACAACTGTGGTCTGATTTCTTGCATTTGTAGCTATGCAAGTTGGAAAGTTTCCCTGCTAAACATAAAACTGTTATAAAGAAAAATTCACATCAGGGAAAGTGAACATAAGACTGTTAGGCTGCATTCATCTAGACAGTGGTGGAATCATCTATGATCAGGATTTAAAAAGCATAAGCCTTTATCAAAACTGCCATCAAATGATGCTGGGGAGAAAAGCAGCATTAACATTCAATGCAACTGATCTTTGGGCTTAGTTTCTCAAATTTTAATTTCCAAATGCCTGGCAATTACATTTGCAGATAATACTAAATTTGCATGAAGAACCGAGAGAACAAGAAAATAATTCAAAGAAAGCGAGTGAAGATAGAAATAAAATACAGTTCAGGCAAGCAAGACATAGCTTCTGGAGACAGGAAATGCAGACACTGAACAGGGACAGAAACCTGGAAAGGATGAGAGCAAAGTGGAGATGAGCTGACAATGATGAAAGAGCTGCTACTATTTCAGTCTGCAGAAATATCACGCCCCAAAGGAAGGGGGAATGGCAGATCGGACGCATCCAAGATCAGGAAGATCAGTTGCCCAAAGCATCCTGGCTGGAGCTGAGAAAGAATGACATGACACTGGAGTAAAATAAGTAGAAGCAAAAAAAAGAAGCATGATCTCCCCCAAACAACTGTTCCTCTAGGTCCGTGGTGGCAAACCTATGGCACGGGTGCCAGAGGCGGCACTCAGAGCCCTCTCTGTGGGCACTCGCACCGTCGCCCCAGTCCTAGGCCTTCAGCTGGGTTTTATAAAACCTTTTCGCTTTAGGCCTCCGCCGCCGTGTACAAAAAAAAGAGTTCAATTAATCAATCAATTTCAACTTCTCGCAGGAAAAAAAGATCTTGCAAAGTTGGAATTGATTGATTGAACTTTTTAGTCCCACCCCGTCTGCTGTTACCACCACAGCCACGCCCACCCCAATGGGCCACATCCACCCAATGGACCACACCCACCCGGCACCCAACGATGCATAAGTGGGTTTTGGGTTGCAGTTTGGGCACTTGGTCTCTAAAAGGTTCGTCATCACTGCTCTAGGAAATAATAAACAACATCTCTGATCACCATTCCTTCAATTCAATCCAGAGTGGAATCCCACAATCTAGAAGAAACAAAGGAGAAATTTCCTGCCAGTTGAGAGCAACTAACCAACGGAACAACTTGCCTTCAGAAGTTGTGGGTGCTCCATCACTGGAGGCTTTCAAAAAAGAGACTAGACAATCATTTATCCAAAATGGTACAGGGACTCCTGCTCAAGCAGGGGGTTGGATTAGAAGACCTCCAAGGTTCCTTCCAACTCTATTATTCTATGTTCAATCAAAGGTCTTCCTCCAGCGCACCAGGAAAAAACCTTGTAGACAGATCTATATAAATTTCTCAAAACCACAAGCCTAAACTGATCACATTAGGCCTTAAGCTGGGCAAACAATACAATCAGCAGAAGAGCTTGTGGGAAAAATAGCAAGCTTTAGAATAAGAGGTAGAATAACTGCATAGCTGTCTTCTCTTCAGTATTAACACTCATAAAAATAATTTATATCCATAAAATGAAAAGAAAGTACTCTTTGCTTGCAATATATCAAATCTTGGTAGCACATCCTTAGAAAACAAATACTTCAAACTTTTCTCAATTATTGGCATTCAAATAATTCTCTTTATACAAATGTAGCAGAAAACTGAAAATACAGATTTCTTAACTTCTGCCGCTTCACGTTCTCCAAAATCTCCCTGCTCTGATATCTTTCTCTAATCATGTGATTTTCCCCTACTGAAGACAGAATGGCTCTGTTTGCATGACCAATGCATGTGGATGCATATGATGTGACCTATAATTACACAGCTCAGTCAAGTGGCAAGGAGAGGATTAATTTTAATCCCAAACCAACTGTCCCTTAGGCAACCTTGCCACCAATAAGATGACAAAGTGGTTCCACAAAAAAGGCTTCTCTAGGAAATCTGACTCTATATAGCAGGGGTAGGCAACCTTGGCTCTTTTATGACTCGTGGACTTCAACTCCCAGAATTCCTGAGCCAGCCATGCTGGCTCAGGAATTCTGGGAGTTGAAGTCCACGAGTCATAAAAGAGCCAAGGTTGCCTACCCCTGCTTATATACTTTTTTACATTTCAAATCTTCCCTCCATAATTCCATGTAGGATAGAAAACGAGAAGAAAGGGGTAGGACTAGATAAGCCCCCCTTCCCCAGAAGTCCTTGCTGTAGTACTGTCACCAATCTGGATTTTGCAGATTGTTTTTCTCCTCTTCAGAGAAGAAAAGTTAACCACAAAATATCATCCTCCATCTTCCTCTGCAATAGCTAGAATGGCTTAAAAAAATGGTTACTACTTGGATGACTGGGTCACCTGGATCATATGCAGTGAGATGGGTAGCAAACAAATTTAATAAACAAAATAACAATAAAGATGCTGTTGGTATAAAAGGAGCAGAATAATTTTCAGGTACAGCTATCCTATTGCTCCTAATCCTGCCCCAAATCCCCTATGTCCTTGCTCCAAAGTGAACATCACACTATTGGTCACTAGTAGCAATATCCACATAGGCAAGGAAACTGAAACACCATGATAAAGAATAGCAGTTATGGCATTTTCTGGCAGGAGATAGTGAAAAACACTGCCGGGAGGCTGGAAATGAAGGGATATATGTTTAATGAGGCATCAAGTTCCTGGGACCGCAAGTTTGCCAAGAGAGGAAGGAGATGCTACACAGCACTAGCAAGGGACATCATATAACTTCCCTCCTGCACGGATTCTGATAAATAGAATCTCTTTGTAATTCAATAAAGTCCCAGCAGTTACTGTGGTTCATCCATTGTACCCAGAAGACCACAGCTGCTGCACACATAAATTTTTTCCAGACCTGTATGCACAAGTAAAGGACTTACTGGATGGTAGGCACTAGTGATCCTCCCCAAATGCAGCATCAGCTCCCAGATTCTGAGGGCAGCAATAAAGCATTGCTGGAATTCAAAGAAAGCTCTCTACATCCTGCCAAACAGTCGCAATTTATTTTGTCCTACAAATAATGTTCTATTAGATAGGTTTTGCTTGTCATTTTTACAAAAGAAAAATGTCATTTTTACCAAATGCTGTATTTAATCATTTTGTTTTAATTGTTCTAGGCCAGTGGTTCTCAACCTTTTTAATGCCGCGACCCCCAACCGGTTGTAAATCGAGGACTAAACCGGTCATAAGTCGAGGACTAAACTGGTCGTAAGTCGAGGACTAAACCGGTCGTAAGTCGAGGACTACCCAACCGATCGTAAGTCGAGGACTTTCCCTGCCCGGGAGCGCCGCGCATGCGTGGTTCCGCCCCCTGTGCCGGCCGAGGCGTAGCTGGCAAGCGGCAGAGACAGAGCAGGCCGACCACCAGCTGGCCCAGCTCAAGGGAGGTAAGGCACCCGCCGGAAAAGGGGGAAAAATGGCGGACAGCCTTGCTTGGTGACCCCCGTGAAATGGTCGATCGACCCCAAATGGGGTCGCGACCCATAGGTTGAGAACAGCTGTTCTAGGCCACACCACATGATCAAGCATTAGAGAGATGAGAATATAAATTATTTTTACATAACCTGTAATAATAGTTTGATACTGCCCCAGACAAATTAGTGTCTTAAACTAGGGCAGGGATTAACAATCTGGGACCATGTGACCCCCCCTCTGAAATTTTTCAGTAACATATCATTTGCACCAGTTATGTAAAAGGCACATTACAGCATCTAATTTGCGGGTATTAAGAACTATCAATTTGGCTCCAAAATATTCTTAAGTGCAGACTTCACCTGTATATTTTTGCCTGTAATCAGTGCTGGTGTGTTCACTGGTAAAGTCAATTCTGTTCACAAGCAGAGCCAAGACAATTTCACTGCCAGTGCCCATTGTGCAATCCCTTTCTGTTAAGGATTTTAGCAAGGACTAGGAGAACATTCAGCTTCACTTTTTATTGTTCCCTTTCTTAGGTTGTCAGTATATGCCAAAGTAATTTCTTAATACAATTACTTCTGAATATTTATGCAGCTACCTAAAATATCACTATTTTATTCATTCTGTGTGTATCACTTTGGAAAGATTTAATCCTAGAATGCAATTTATAAATAGCTTAATTAATTCATGTAATCTTATACAAAACATTTTGTATCCCTTTTTTCTAACAGTCACATAGGGATGGCTTGTAACCGATGAGAAAGTTTTCCTGTCTGTAATGGAATAACAATTCATATTTAGAACTGTTTTATAAATGTTAGGAAGAAAGAAAATAGTATGCAGCTTTCCAAATTACTATATTTACTAGATTGTCTCAACCCTTTTCGCATTAGAACACGCGAGAAGAATAATTTGTAAAATAGCATAAGGATTTTCAACACTAGTTCATTACATCTAATATATTACAAGAACAGGTCATAGATATTTCTATTTTCACATCCAACATGAAATGGAACACATGAGGCTGTGGAAACAGCACACCGAGCAAAGACTACTAAAATGTGAAGAGAGAATCTTATTTATCTTTCTTATAGAAAATGCTCCCTTGGCAAGTTGGCCGTGGTGAGTTGTCCTGCGGCAAGTTGGCCGTAGTGAGTTGGATGTGGCGAGTTGTCCCATTCCCTTCAAAGATTGAGCCCACATTTGCACCTATCAATGCATTATTGTAAATTAGGTTCCTTTAGTATCAATCCATTAAACAACACAACTAAACGATGAACACTTTTGATCCTTTCATCATAACTACAGAATGGCTTTTCACTGGGGAGATTATTTCAATGGTATCAAACTAGTGGACTACTAGATGCAAGACAGAGGTAATTTTACCTGTTAACAGGATATGGTTATATTAAAAATATGTACTATTTATATAATAGGAAATAGAACAAGTGGGATAATATTTAATACTAACAATAAATGCAAGCTTGTAGCAGTTCTTGAAGGAAATGCAAAGAATAGGAGCAGTGAATTAAGGATTTATCAATTCAAAGGCTACAAAACAAATTGACAATGGAAACAAATCTCCATAAAGAAAACAGTCAAACAGAGGAATAACCTCAATAGATCAGCGCAATAGTAAGAGCTGTAAAAAAATGTACTGTTTGCTGGAACTCAGTAACCATTTTCAAACTCTTATAGCTGAAAGAAACACTGAACAATGGAAGACAGGATGGTGGAACTTAAAAGGCAATTGTGTCCTGTAAAAAGCCAAATAGAAGAGTCAGCACAATAAGTAACTGAAACATACGTATGATAACTGGACCCATCAATTGCTTTGATTAAGAATCAGGAAGTTCGAAGAGCAACCAGGTCTATTTTTTTCCCTGATAATACACATGGGAACAAATAATACTGCAAAGAATGGCTTTGAAAACTTTGGAACAAAACTCAAGGTTCTGGAAGATCAGGTGGTATTCTAATCTATTTTTCTAGTTCATGGGAAAAAAATAAAAAGGGAAAGAAAGAAATTGCAATTCAATAACTGGCTACCCAAATTGGGTCAATGAGAGAGATTTGGTTTCCAGGATGATGATCTCAGTAATCTAGATGATGGACCACTGTTATGAGACAGGTTTTGTATTTCCAAAGAGTTTTTGACCAAACCATGGTTTTAACCAGTGCTTTTTTTCTAAAAAAAAAAAAAAAAAAAAGGTGCCGGAACTCATACACGTCATACAACCCGCCTTGCCTACCCTACAAGGTTCCATCCAAAAAAGGTGCCGGAACTCCGTTCTGGGCGTTCTATGACAAAAAAAGCCCTGGTTTTAACTGAATTCTACGGCAGACAGAAATAAAAGAATTGGAAAAATGCACTATAGAAAGTGGGAGTATTTTTGCAATGGAGCCTCTTAAACTATTCAAATAAAAGTCAGCAAAATCACTGGTTCATAAAGTTCATGACCTTCATTGACTATACACTAATACTCAAAATATAAGATATAAGCAAGATGAGTATGAATTCTTGATGCAGAAATCTAATATGTTTTATTAATTTTAATGGAGACTGATGGGGTGACTCCCAACTGAAAAAGAACAGTAAAGAAAACAATTTATTCAAAAGAAAAAGAAACTATAGAAAGGGGAGGAGTTCCAGTATCTGTTAAAAAATATCAACTCCTGCTCAGAAATCTAAAGAAATCAACTTAACAGTGCTGCAGAGAACATCTAAGTTAAAATATCTGGTGGAAGAAATAACAGCAATATTGTTGATGTCTGCCATGGGTCATCCAACCAGTAAGGTGCAGATGATTTTTGTGAATTATTGCTGCTTCTTGCTGCAGCTTTTTTGAAGCAGCAAGAATTCACAAAAATCCAGCAAACTA
>NW_015386748.1:909360-915890 GCF_001527695.2 Protobothrops mucrosquamatus
ATGCTCAAAGGGTGTTCATCAGACTAAAGAGAGGTATCAAATGTAATGTCATACTTATCAATCCTGGGCTTTATACTCTTTAATATTTTTATTAAGGACATGAATAAAGAGATACAAGGAATATTTAAAGAATGGGTGAGCTTGCTAATTCCCAAGAATACAGAAATAAAACTGAAATTGAGCTTAGTAGGTTAGAGAAATTAGCTGAAATTAACTGAATAAAATTTAAGAGATGAGCAATTTTTTTTCATTTAAAAAATAAAAAGTGATATGGGGAACTTAGTAGTATATTTGTGAAAAAAATGAAAGAGTAATTGATTGCAAAAGGTATATAAGTAAACAGTGTGTGATAAGAGTACAAAATGTTAAGTGCAATTTTAGGGTGCCTTATGAATTCTCCAAGTTACTGAAAATAACAGTACTTTACTGGTCAGACCCCCATCATGAAGTACTGTGTCTAATTCTGAGCAATGATCTTTGAAACAGAGAAAATCAGAGAAACTGAATTAGGTTCACCGAATGTCAGTGAAGATGGTCAGGGTAATAGAAATTAATTTATATAAAAGATATTGAATGAGTGGGATACATTTAGTCCCTGGAAAAAGTTAAGAAAATATGGAAGTACCTGAATTTAGGGTGCAGAACCCAGAATAATGCATTTAAGTTACAAAAAGGAAGTTTTTGACAATGTTAGAAAATACTTCCTCATAGTAAATACAGTTTGATGCTGAAATCAGTTATCTGGAGAGGTGAACGGCTTCCTGTCACTGAATGTATTCAAACAGAGGGTAGATAACCATCTGTCTTGAAAGTTTTACCTAGAATATCTGCATAGAGTAGAGTTAGGTTCTATAATACTATTTTCTATTGCTAACATTGCAAAAAAACCCTCATTTTTAATAAATTTTACACTGTTAGTTATTGGATTTTCTATATTAAGAAAAAAGTGTAATGTAAATTTCTTAAATCTGCATTTTAACATTACATGTTCTTTCACAGCTTTTGAACATTAAAAACTCAATAGCACTTGAATACCTGTAATCAATAAAAATAAATGGAAGTTTTAAGCATCTTAGGCTTCTCATATTATTAGTGTTTTACTTGAGTTTGAACTGTATATCTTTATTTTTATGTATACATTAAAATATGCCACCAAGCCTTCAAACCATGAAAAGTTAAAAGTTCATCAAATTTTAGAAGTTTTATCCTTGAATCATAAGAAAAATTACCCAGTTTTTCTGTAGTTCTTGTATAGATTGGTATATGCAAGGCTCTTCTGGCAACCAAAAGCACTAGAATGTAGTATAGTATACTAACATTGTGCATTAATACTCTGAAAGCTTCCTAGAGAGAAACTCTTACAAGTGGTATAGTGGTATTTAAATAATGAAAATAACAATATAATTGTAACAGTGAAGAGTTCATTTTGGCCAAATAATAGCCTTGAAATGAGATCAGAATGTCAGGATTCATCGCTTAAAAAATTGAAACACTAAAAAAAAAGATATATTTAAGAGCCCTTTGTCTTTCAACATTTTCCCTCAAACATACTTTTTTTACTGCTTCATGCAGGCTGACAAGCCATGCAACATTTCTGAAGTGAAAAGCAGACTTCCTCACAGGATCAAACCATAATACTTTTTCAATCAACTTACATATAATTATAGTTTTAGTTTTGTTACTGAAAGAGGGAAGGAAGATAATTTGTTGACTGATTTAAAAAAATGAATCAAAGCAATGTAAATTTTATGCATAATGTGGTTCAGCTAGGTACCCTTAAACAAGCATTTCTCAATCCTATATTGTTATTCTTGAAGCTTGTCATAAAAATATGTAACAAAAATATTTAAGGCTACCCTGTAAAACAATATTGACATTAGAGAAATGTACCCCGTACTGTTAGTGATGATGCAGGAATTATCCAATTTCCTGCATTTTTTAAAATAAGTGTTTAAGAGGTTTGCAGGAAAAGGATGTTCCCAAAGTCACGGGAAAATGGAATAATCTCTCAACAGTGTTAAGGATACCAAATATTTTAATTGCGCAGGGTGCTGCATATTTTCCCAAATACAACACATCCCCACCACGAATGTACTTTAGATTGAATTATAGAGCAGGGTCGTGCGAAGTTCGAGAAAATTGAGGCAGATATATGACATAATTATACAGCTGATAATGAACTTTAATTTTCTATATTAGAAAATAATATAACGTCTTTCTTTCCAAAAATCAATTGCTGCCCACCTGTTGTTGATTGTGAACTACTGTACCGGTACTATCGCCAGCCCAAGAAGAGCAATCAGAGCTGGTGGGGAGCACCAACTATCACTTCGTGGGTATGGGGAGCAAGAGAAAAGGAAGAGAACGGCATTAAGGACCTCGTACATCACCCAGAAAACAAGGGGACAAGCATGGAAAAAGCAAAGGAAGAGAGACATCTGCAAAGCCCAACACGGGAAGGGAGAAAAGAAACAGTTACCCAGTACGAACAGGATCACTTCACCATAGCTGCTTCCGCCTTCACTAGTTCCGTCCGACCCTATCCTGTTTAATGCGTTCTCTCCGCAAGGGCCGCTGGGAAATGTAGTATCGTGAGTCACCCTTTTAATTTTGCGGTCCTTCAAGTATCTTTTTCCGATCTAGTTGTCCTAAGAAAAGTCATAATTAAGCGCCTTAAGGAATTCTTCTTTTGGATTCGCATAGTCTGTTACGTTCTTCCGGTGAAT
This sequence comes from Protobothrops mucrosquamatus, assembly GCF_001527695.2. Lineage (NCBI taxonomy): Eukaryota > Metazoa > Chordata > Lepidosauria > Squamata > Viperidae > Protobothrops > Protobothrops mucrosquamatus. The sequence goes on from NW_015386748.1 coordinate 912,087, forward strand.
ATGGGACGTAATCTAACCTTTTGAAGAATCGCGCCATGCAAGTCCTTAAAATTTACAGGCTGCTTTTCTTCTGAATCTTAACAACGTTATGTACTTAGTGATAATAGAATAGAATAGAATAGAATAGAATAGAATAGAATAGAATAGAATAGAATAGAATAGAACCTTGGCGGTCTTCTAGTCCAGCCCCCTGCTCAAGCAGGAGAACTGTCTAGTCTCTTCTTAAAAACCTCCAGTGATGGAGTGCCCACAATTTCTGAAGGCAAGCTGTTCCGCTGGTTAATTGTCCTTACTGTTAATTAAGTTTCTCCTTAATTCCAAGTTGCTTCTCTCTTTGATCAGTTTCCAACCATTGTTTCTTGTCCTGCTCTATGATGCTTTGGAGAATTATTTGACCCCTCTCTTCTTTGTGGCAGCCCCTCAGATACTGGAATGCTGCTATCATGTTGCCCCTGTTTCTTCTTTTCTTTAAACTAGCCAAACCCAGTCCTGCAGCTGTTCTTCATATGTTTTAATCTCCAGCCCTTTGATTATCTTACTTGCTCTTCTCTGAACTTTTTCCAAAGTCTCAACATCTTTTTTGTAGTATGGTGACCAAAATTGGTTGCTGTATTCCAGGTCTTACTAGGGTTTTATAAAGCAATACTAATACTTTGCGTGATCTTGATTCTATGCCTCTATTTATACAACCCAGGATTGTATTAGCTTTTTTGGCTGCTGCTGCACACTGCTGGCTCATATTCAAGTGATCATCCAGTAGGATTCCAAGGTCCCTCTCACAGTTACTGTTTTTGAGCCAGGTCTCACCTAATCTGTACTTATACCTTTGATTTTTCCTGCCCAAAAGGAAAATTTTGCTTTTCTTTACATTAAAATTCATTTTGTTGGATAGGGCTCATTATTCAAGTTTGTCAAGATCTTTTTAGATCCTGAGCTTGTCTTCTGGGGTGTTGGCTATTCCTGCCAAATCTGCAAATTTGATGAGTTCTCCTTCTATTCCCTCATCTAAGTCATTTATGAAGATATTGAAGAATACTGGGCCTAAGACAGAGCCTTGTGGTACCCCACTGCTTACTTCTCTTGATGTGGATGTAATACCATTTAGGACTACTCGTTGAGTACGGTTTGTCAGCCAGCTACAAATCCATCTGGTGGTGATGTTGCCTATTCCACCTTTTTCTAGCTTACTGAGCAGCAAGTTGTAGATTACTTTGTCAAATGCTTTACTGAAATCTAAGTGTAATATGTCCACTGCATTTTGCTGATCTACTAATTTAGTCACTTTATCAAAGAATGAAATAAGATTGGTTTGGTATGATCTTTTTTTAACAAACCTGTGCTGGCTACTGGTTATAACTTTGTTTGCTTCTAGTTGTTCACAGATCTGTTTTTTGATTGTCTTTTCCAGGGTCTTCCCAGGTATTGATGTTAGACTGATTGGTCTGTAGTTTCCTGGGTCTGCGTTTGAAGATGGGAACCACATTAGCCCTTTTCCAATCCTCAGATACTTCCCCGGTGCTCCAGGATTTTTGAAAGATGTGGTGCAATGGTTCTGAGATAACATCTGCCAGCTTCTTCAGAACTCTAGGATGTAATCTGTTGGGTCCCAGTGATTTATATTCGTCAAAGTTGGATAGGTGTTCTCTTACAATTTTCTTATTTTAATTTTTGTTTATAGTTTGTCTTTTGCAGTAGCTTTTTTGGTATGTTGGGCTATAATTTCTTTTTGTGTGAAGACTGATGCAAAGCTCTGCTTTCTCCCTACTGCCTGTTATTTAGGAATAGAAGCTCTCTGCTCCGCACATGCGCAACAATATTTTTTACTTACTGAATTGGAAGGAAAAGATCCATTTCTTACTTAGGGGTGATAAAGTGTTACATTCTAAAACCAGCAGACATATTTTGAGAAAATTTGATGCACAGATGCCATCATCACATTCCGAAGTAGCACACTTTACCTCCCCATCCATTGTATGACCCATGTGAAATAGAAAATGCATAGAAAATACATAGGAAAAAATTATTTGCCTCCCATTCTGAAATGAGCATTACATATTCTGTGCATTTTTCTCTTTGTCCTAATAGTTAAACCCAAGTCAAAGTGTAGAATTCAGAATCACAAGCTGAGGAACTCAACAAATGTATTAAAAATTGTCAATTGAAAGTTATCAATTGCTCCTATCCCCTCTTATTCCTTTGCATTTTCTTTTAAGAAACTCACATTATCTTCAGGATCGGTATACCCTAGAATGTGGATTCTTAGGGAAGATAGTGGGAGAGTATTGATCTATCCAAGCTTCAGTGACCTCACCAAGAAAGGCCAAATTGAATGAGAAGCACTGGACCCATCCTCCCATACTTCTATAGATGTCCCAAAATACACAAGCCTGACACATACCTCCCCATCCAATTGTATCATTACCAACTACCCCTACCTAATTCACAAAAGAATTAACAAAAAAGCTTGGACACCACACAAGAGGAAGCAAACTCTCCATCAACTCCCCACTACAGTGCCTTAAAACAATCAAATATATGATTATAGATGAGGACGAAATCATAGTTTCATTTGATGTCACAGCTCTTTTCATGTCCCTAGATCCCAAATGACCACATTGCTCCCCAGCACACCTGACTTAATCAAATACATGAAGACTGAAATATCCAGGATTATGGATTTCATAAACCTCTAAGTAACCACATAGTTCCAATTTGATAGATAAACTTACTGGCAAATTAAAGGTACAGCTATGAGATCACTACTTTCAGGACTTACTTACTTACTTACTTACTTACTTATTTACTTACTTACTTTACTTACTTACTTACTTACTTACTTACTTATTTATTTATAAAAGTTAAGCCACTCCTCTTACCTCAAGGTAACTTATAGTGGAGGTCATTATGCAACATCTAGACGTTATAGCACTTCTACAAATACAACTCAAAATACGGATCAGATATGTAGACAACATCTTCACCATAATAAAAAGGGCCAATTAGAGAACACTCACAAAACCATCGACAGCATCTTCGAAGGAATCCAGTTTGCCAGAGAAGCAGAGAACAACTCACATCCTTCCTGGACATCCTGATCAGCAGAGACCACAAAGGCAAATTAGAAACACAAGTGTACCAAAAAAAACCAGCCACATCAATCAAGTGTTTCACTACCAAAGCAATAACCCAACTTCCTACAAGAGACGCTGTGTAAGAACTTTATTTTGAGAGTATAAACTCATTGCAGCAATCCTAAACAGCAAGAAAAAGGAAACAGAGCATCTATACAACATCTTCCAACAGCATCACCACCAGATGGATCCGTAGCTGGCTGACCGGCCGTACTCAGCGAGTGGTCCTCAATGGAACCACATCTACATGGAGGGAAGTGTGTAGTGGGGTGCCCCAAGGCTCTGTTCTGGGCCCAGTGCTCTTCAACATCTTCATCAACGATTTGGATGAGGGGATAGATGGGGAACTCATCAAATTTGCTGACGACACCAAGCTGGCAGGAATAGCCAACACTCCAGAAGACAGGCTTAAGATACAGAAGGATCTGGACAGACTTGAACACTGGGCACTATCTAACAAAATGAAATTCAATAGTGAAAAAAGCAAGGTTCTACATTTAGGCAAGAAAAACCAATTGCACAAGTACAGCATAGGTGGCACCTTGCTCAATAGTAGTAACTGTGAGAGGGACCTCGGAGTCCTAGTGGACAATCACCTAAATATGAGCCAGCAGTGTGCTGCAGCTGCCAAAAAGGTCAACACAGTGCTAGGCTGCATTAACAGAGGGATAGA
>NW_015386748.1:916004-991504 GCF_001527695.2 Protobothrops mucrosquamatus
CATTTGTCCGAAATGGTATAGGGTTTCCTGCCTGAGCAGGGGGTTGGACTAGATGACCTTCAAGGTCCCTTCCAACTTTACTATTATTATTATTATTATAAAATGGATATCCACATAATTTTATCAAAAAGTGCCTGAGCACTCAACCCTACAGCACAAACAAACCCAATACATCAAGAATAGCTCAGAAACCACCAGCACACTACTGCAACCACATGGAATCAGTGCAGAACATAAGCTAACTAAAGCCCTTCACACACTGTATTTTGTAGATGAGTCTTGTTTTTTTTTTCCTGAGGCTGCTGAGTCTTTTGATTCACTTAGTGTTTTGCTGAGTCTTTTGATTCTATGTATGTATGTATGTATGACTGCAACAGCCACTGTATAGGTAGGACAAACAGGCAGAAAACTGTACCCGCATATTCATACTCTCTCATTAAACTGGGTTGGACTCAGTGACCAAAGTAAACCATTTTGATTCTGAGCCCTGGTGGCGCAGTGGTTAGAGTGCAGTACTGCAGGTACTTCTGCTGGCTCCCGGCTGCTAGCATTTGGCAGTTGGAGTCTCACCCGCTCAAGGTTGACTCAGCCTTCCATCCGTTGAGGTCAGTAAAATGAGGACCCAGATTGTTGGGGGCAATAGGCTGACTCTGTAAACCAGTTAGAGAGGGATGTGAAGCACTGTGCAGCACTATATAAGTCTAAGTGCTATTGCTATTGCTATTCTAAGTGATGCATATCCGATTGAAAAATTAGACTCAGATATTAATCAATGAATCTTCAAACAAAGTTCAGTCCCGCATCTTGCACTTTTCACCAATTTCAATGACATATATGAAGTTGTACAGTAGACAGATTGCTTATTACATTAGTGTTTGACCCTAATTGGGCAAGATGGCTACTACCTTGTAAAGTAGAAGTAAAATTCAAATTACTTTGATAGGTTAGACTAGACTTTCAAACTTTCTGTGAGCCTTTACATTTTGTTGGCAAGCAAGATAATAATTATGGTTATATTTATGTATAATTTCTCATTCACTACATTTTAATGGTTTTTATATCATTTTTAAAAATCCAGGATTAAGAATTTATTTCTCACTTGAATAATTTTATGTACACCATTGTGTATTAACTTAGAAAAACTTGCTGATCAAGAAAATTCTTCAGCAGAAATCTTTCAATAGTGAAGAGCTGGAGACTGAATGGATCTATATCTCACTGAAACTCCTTTTTTGGATATTTCTTATTATCACTTCTCTTTTGGATTTTTGTATGAGATATTTGTGTGAGAAACAACATTTATTGTAGATTTGTTAATGAACTTGAATTGTAGAATATTTGCATAAAATATGCAGCTTAAAGATGGTTGCCGAACATGATAAAGTTAATATAACATGGAAGTAAAGCATGCATCAGATTACCTGGAATGCTTAGTGAATGGTTGAACACTGAGCAAATGGTAAGACAAGGTTATTTGCCTTTGGTTGTTTAATGTACATGGATAAATGTATAAGGAAAGTTTGTGTAATGTTAGAGATATATTGTTGGGGACATGAACATTTTTGTATGCAAATGATGCCATTCAAATGGTGCCGTATAACATTCTAAATCAGAATTCCCCAACCTTTTGGGCATCAGGGACCGGTTCCATGGAGAAAGGTTTTTCCACGGACCAGAGGGTACGTGGTTTTGTGTGCTGCCTGCATCTCGCAGATGGGGCTTTGCTTGTTTGTGCAGACCATTTGCTGGCATGCCGCAGCCCAGTACTGGTCCACAGACCGGGGGGTTGGGGACCGTGTAGAGATAGAGGTCAGGTAGAGGTCGTGAGCAGCAAACTGCCTACCTCAAATGCCGCATGCCTCGAATCCCTGCATGATCTCACCCTGTTCATATAGCCATGGTGATGTAGGAAACCTACGCCAGGCTGGTACATGATTTCACCTAGTTCTCATGATCTCATCTAGTTCACACCAACAGGATGTTGCAGAAAACTGCCCCTTGCTGGTGCCGCTAGCTGATATTCTTAAGGATTGACAAGGAGAATCCACCAATAAAAATGCCGTTGCTATGCTGTTGCTCTGTTATCTTTTGCTGCTTGGAAAACTGTATAAAGCAACAAACGCTGCAAAAGGCAGTGAGATATATTGGCATCTTGCTATGACTGGTCTCTGATTCCGACAGGACCCCTGTTCTAAATTATGGCAAAAGTTGAATAGTTTGTATGATGCAACAAAGAGTATGGATCTGAAAAATGCAGTTGCAAGTTATATATGGATGGCAAACCCCTCCCCCCAATAAGTAGATGAATTTAGTAGAATGCTTACTAAGAATTAAAAAGTGAAAATGCTGATAGATAGATAGATAGACAGACAGACAGACAGACAGACAGACAGATAGACAGATAGATATAGTACTACAGAGACAGATAGTGAGTACTACACAGTCTGTTGCAAGGAATTCTGTTGTTGAAAGAAAAATGGCCGAGTATTAGAGTGTGCTTCTTCCCACTTCATTATATGAAGATGACAGTTCGTATATCAGAAGAAATATAAATGTGAGATGGGTGCACTGGGAAATGGGTGATGAAGAAGTGTGTATGATAAAACAAGAAAATATAGAATCAGAAATGGGGGTTGAATACATGTGGACTGAATACAAAGGTAAGTAACCAGGCCAAAGGTATGTTGAGGTAATTTGTTCATGTAAGGAGATGGAATAGCAAATGAATCTCAAGAGAAATATAGGAAAAAAGGAAATGAGTTGAGACAAAGGGAAGATCAAAAAAGTCATTGTTGGGATGAGATGATTAGATTCTCAAGAAACATCAAGGTATGAGGTAATGTATGGATATGGTGGAAGCAACATGATATGCAAGAATAGATATGAGGAGGGATAGCAAATGGTGTTGATATAAACATGATTAGCTGTGTTTCTCTTCCTCCTCCTGTGTTTCCCTTCCTCCTCCTGTGTTTCCCTTCCTCCTCCTATCACATTCTTTAACTTCTTTTCTTTGCTATTTCTTACCCTTTTAACTGCTTCATGTAATATTGCTCTCCCGAAAGAGAATAGCATGATGTGAAGGTAGCAAGATCATACAAACTCCTGCCTGTGCTTGGTAATCCCTGCCCACAGCAACACCCTGTGACACCACACCTCCTATCCTATGACATTTGTCCATGGCCACCATAGCACCTATCCCCTTACTCATGATTTGTAACAACTATCCCCTGCAGCATCTGTGCACCCACGGGCCTGCTTGCCTGGGACTCGTATCACTTCCTAGTTAATGACCAACATAGTTCTGTAAACAGGACTGCTAGGATTGACATTACTAAGCCTGACATCTCACTTTATGATTGCATAGTTTAGCAACAGAAATATAGGTATATGTTATGGCAGGTAATACACACTGACCAAAACCTTTTCAGGCATAGGGGGAAGTTGTTCTTGAAAATTATGCTTAGCTTGCTGAATGCCTGCCAACCACATACCGTTCAATTTCCTTTATTGTATCACCTTACATTGAGATCCGTTGGCCAAGGTATATGTAGTGTTACTATGTCTAGTTCTACTCCATATATAAAAAATTGTTTTTCTTTGGTGAATTTGTTAAACATAATCTGACTTTTTTCAGGTTTATTTTTAAGCCAAATGGTTCTCCTGCCTTGTGCAGCTCTTTATGTATCTTTGGACACTAACCTCACAATAGATACAAAAGCAAAGAGCCATGGAAAGATACATGCTCAGCATTACAAGACAAGATAGAAAGACCTGCACATGGATTAGAGAACAAACAAAAGTATACAATATCATCAAGAGAGTAAAAGAATTGAAATGGAAGTGGGCTGGTCACATGGCAAGAAGAACTGATGGCAGGTACACCAAGGCAGTCATCAAATGGATCCCACTGGATAAAAAGTGTCCACAAAAGAGACCTAAAACAAGATGGATCAATGACATCAGCAAGTATTGTGGGCCCAATTGACAAAAGAAAGCTCAGGACATATTGGTTGGAAACATGCGGAAGAGACCTTCATCCTGCAGTAGACAGACAATACTAAAATGATGGTGATGATGATGATGAACAAAATGCTGAGGGAAGGTGTGGTATGATAGCAACTCAAATAACTGAATGCATGGAATACAGAAATCTGTTTCACATCATTTCAGAATTCATGATATGAAATAATGGAGAAGTTAAAGGAAAGATGGAATAATAAGGGGAAAAAACTTCCTAATAAGAGCAATTTGGCAGCAAAACTATTTACACTGCTCCTTCTCAAAAGTGTTCTCTTATAATCAAGGCAGCCATATGTCAGAGATACTTTAATTTGGATGTTGGAACTGAGTAGTGACTTTGACTTTATATGTCAAAGACTGGTGGTTCTGTCTTTTGCAGGCAATCAGTCTAGATAGTTTCATGATAGTGCTTGGGTGATAGAAACTAGGATATAAAAGATTGACCCAGCTGGGTTATTAAATCCCTAGGTATTCATGTTCAGAAGAGGAGCTCTGTCTGGACTTCTTTTCTGTCTGAATATGTCTGTTTGATGCTGCTTATCTGATTGTGATGAGAGTATTCATCTGGTACTGAAGAATGGCAGTACCATATTGCAAAGTCAGAAATACCAACCAGCAGGATCTCTTGAGAAATGCCAACGCTAGAAGGCTGGTGCTGATAACAAGACACTGACCGAATTGAAAATGCACATATTTTGAGTAAAGCTAGAGCTAATGGGAAGGACAGATAGAGAAATAACATTCAGTGAAAATTTGCTGTCAGGGTCTTACTGTAGTTAGGATTCTGGGTAGAAGACTTTTGTCATTAAGTCAGTAGAAAGTTGCCATATAATTTGCCCAGAAATTCTATAACATTGTTATAAATAACAATGTTAAGACTGTTAGTCTCATACTGTAATTTGCTTACCCAGTATATGTGTAGATGATTGGCTGTTCTGAAAACAATGTAAATACATCTGATCAAATGTCCACAGCCAGTTAATTGGTGATCACTTAATTTGGGAACACTCACAAGTAGCAAAATCCTTTCCCACAGAATTTGGAATAGCCTATATGAGCTTTTTCCTTCATTGCTATGTACTTTGTATCCACAGAGAGATAACTGTTATGTTTCTGCAATTTCCAAATATCCTGTCATTCCTGAGTGTATCAGTATACTGCATGTTCCTCCCAATTGATAAGATGTGCACAATATAACACAGTGTTTAGATTTTAAATATGGCAGCTTGTACAGAATAATGTGAAGTTACTTATGATAAAACTAGTTGCATTTCTGCCATATTAATCAAATTATCCAGTACCTCATTGGGTATTGTGGTCGAGGCATGACAAAGCTGTAATTTTATTTACTTCTTACATAGCTTAATAAAAAGAGTTAAGTTAACGTTTCAATTTACAAAAGCCATGATTATTGGTAGTAGTCAAGATCTATGGGCTCATCTAGTGACAAGCATGATGTATGGAAAATTATGACTTAGAATAGCAAATAATAAAAAGGGAAGGTAAGGGAATAGCTGTCATTTTATAGAGGATTGTGTTGCGTTGAAGCATTGAAGCAACTGTCTGTACATATCTCCTTTCTGTACATTTGATATCCATCTTTATTTTCTTTGTTAGAAAATCTCAGAATAAAACCCCATTATTTTCAAATTCTGTATGAATTCTATTGACTTGGTTCATTTATTTAGGGTCTAGAAATTTTATTAGCTCCCTTTTTCCATGTTGCCAGACAATGAAAGTATCATCAATATCACAGTAAGTCAATAATATGGCTATATATGGTTGGAGTCCAAAGCCAATTGCTCACAATCTTCTATAAAGGCATTGGTAGACTGGAGAAAGCACCATTCCCACAACTGTTTCAGATTTTTGTTCATAACATTCTTCACATCTATGGGAAATGTGTTATTTTACCAGTGTTATTACCAGTATCTTTATTATGTGTATATCTGGTGGTTCAGGGATGCTAAATCTGCTGATAAATAAAAATGTAAACTACACCAAAGTGTCATTATATTATTTATTCTCAGTTTTATAAAGATATCACTGAAATGCTCCAAGGTTGCCTGGTTATTCTTTTTATCAAACAGTGCTATTTTCCAAAGAAATATTAGAGATGTTTCTCAATATGCAATGATGTCTATAGATGGGTGACTTGATATTGCTGACAATGGGCACAATGGAGAAGGTAGATTTACAAATCTTAGGATTTATGATGACTTGGGTGGTGTAGATAGAGGAGCTTACTGTTCATTTCTTGGAAATATGTGACTGGTTGATAATATCACCTGCTTGTTCCTCAGTCTTTTCAGTGGGTTGTAGGAATGCTTTAGGGGAGGGGGGTTTATTATGTCATGCTTTAGAAGTAAGAGCCCTGGGGGTACAGTGGTTAGAATGCAGTATTGCAGACTAACTCTGCCCACAGTCGGGAGTTTGATCCTGACCAGCTCAAGGTTAACACAGCCTTCAATCATTTGGAGGTTGGTAAAATGAGGATCCAGATTGTTCGGGGCAATATGTTGATCTTGTAAACCATTCATAGAGTGCTATAAAGCACTATGGAGCTATATATATCTAAATGCTATTACTATTGCTACTTTGAATGTTTTCGTTGTAGTTGGCTCTATATGTTATGACTTACATTTGAGAATAATTGATGTAGCCATCAAACCAAAAGAAATTCAACACCTGTATAATGCCCTTATAAATAATGGATACACCTAAAAACATTATTAGAGCAAGAAAAATATCAGAACAGCCAAAGTATGAACAGCATGCAAACTATTTATACATCTCAGATGTGTTTAACTTGATGAGAAATGTTATACAAAAAAGTATAGCAATAGGATTTGGGTTGATGGACAAGATATAACAACAGTTACCTTTAATAAGGATAAATGGTCATCTAAGAACTGAGAGACTATGTAAAATAAATTGGTCAGTATAGGAACACTTACATTGGACAAATGAGACTTAAAGAGTTAAAGAACATGAAAGGACATTTGACTTAATGAGCAAGAGCCAAATCCAAAATAGATTTTGTGAATGTCAGCATCTTGGCACACTGTAACAAATCTGCATAATTATTAGAAAGGCAATAGAAATGCATAAAGAGCCAAATAATTTAAATATGGAAAACAATTATCAACTATTATTTATTTGGTATTAGCAAATGATTATTGATTGTGGACCATATGTAAGACTGCTAAGTTCAATTTCAGAACTGCTTTTAAAATAGTAGCAGCACAGCTAGTAAGATTTCAGAACATGTTTGATATCTCACATGGCTTTACCTGAAAGTAATTTCACCAATATGGTGGAAGGCAGGAATTGGTTTAAGTATGCTTGAAAACCATGTGAGCTGCATCATTGAGCAAAGTTTGTGCATTGTGGCTAAATGGCAAGCAGGGGTATAGACTAGTTTTTTGCTCTTCTGCTGTTCATTTTGCTGTTAGTTGCGAAGTCGTGTCCGACCCATCGCGACCCCATGGGCAACATTCCTCCAGGCCTTTCTGTCCTCTACTATCTTCTGGAGTCCATTTAAGCTCACACCTACTGTTCATTAAGGAATTTATAAATATAAGAAAGACATTCCATTGTATATCCATTGCTGTGGAGAAAATGTATGCTAAACTGAATAGGCTTGAATTATGGAATATTTTACATGAATATAGAGTTAAAGGTTGATTACAGAATTTGATAAGAATGTTATAGAGTCAGTGGTGGGATTCAGCCAGTTCGCACCAGTTCGGCAGAACCGGTAGCTAATTTTTTGTTGCCCAGGCCAGAATGGACTTCCGGAAGTGGCATCCACACAGAGAACCAGTTGTTCACTTATTTGAATCCCACCACTGTATAGAGTGGAAGTAAATCATGCACAAAAATAAGTAGCATGCATAGCAAATGGTTCATACAAAACATCCCTATTTGTTAAATATATTTACGGATAAATGAATAAGAAATATTGCGATGACATTAGAAATGTGTTGAGTGGAGAAATGAACCCCCCCACACAAATACTGTATGCGGCTGAATAACATAGTGGTTAGAGTGCTGCTTTTGACAAGGAGATGAGTTCAAATTCTAGCTGGCATCTACCTTACCACTAGAAGTCCTTGAGCAAAGACAAACTAACAGTTTACCTGTCTAACAAATATAAGATTACAATTAAGAGATCATACAGACTCAAATTAACAAGACCTATATTAGCTGTTGGGGAACTAAGACAATCTGATGATAAGTGCACTACTTGAGTAAACCACATGGATGCGACAAGAGAACCTAAAATTTATGGAATGCTACCACAACAGGAGATCTAACAGAGGAAATATATGAAATGTATGAAGGAACTGTGGATGGACAAATGACCTGCATCCACACTAACTGAGAAACAGCTACTGGTAGTTACCTAATGCTTCAACATAGTGAAGAGGAAGCTGGTCTCACAACTTGAGATAGATCAACTACACATTATGTCCCATATTCAAGAAGATCCAGAAGGATAACTAGATATGCAGCCAGTCCCTGAGGCTGGAACATCACTACCACCTCTCCATTATAAGTGCAGATGCTGACATGAGGCATAGGTTCATGGATAAACTAGCTAAAGTCAACTCTCGAGACAGATTACCAAGGCTCAGTGGAGAAGTACCATCAGATAGTATGCTACTGTATGTCAGTAGGGGCCTCATGACAATCTCTACTACCACCATATCTCAGACCAATGAACTGATATACAACACAGCTGCTGTAATTCTGGAGATGCTTGGCTACACAATCAATAGGAACAGCAATAAGTATCCCTCCCCAGAAAATGAGGTTAGAGACTAAGATTAAGGCTTGGAGAGAGCTGGTGGAATTATAGAAGGGTGTGAACATTAAGGAAAAGACTCAGCTACTGGAAAAAATACAAGGACCTGACTCTACCTGAAACCCTAGAATCTGCTAAACAAAGGCTCACAGCACTGCTATGAGCTTAGAGCTTGTCTTAGACAACTGCTTTATCTATGAGCAACTAGTGTTTTGAATCTCTGGTGTTATTCTCAATGCCATTTTGAGCTATGCTCACATACTGGCCCATGTAGTCCTATAGCTTGGCCACTATGATTCCCGATAAGATTTACCATGTTGAGGGAAGGCAGGTTATTGGCCAGTAGATGGGCGGTGCCGTTCTCTTATGAGGGGGCTTTCATAATCAGCTCTATCCTTCCTTGTATTAACCAGTCTGGGTGGGAACCTGCTGCTAACATGGGTTCATCTGTGCTGCTAGGCATTTGTGCAGTGCTATTAGCTTCTTTATCAAGTAGATGTGAATGTAGACACATTCAAGTAGGTGTCCAGGCCAGGTGCTGTCCAGATCTTTATGTTCTTAATCTGCTCTTGGGTATCTGCTACTGTGAAAATGACTGGTTCCTGTTTTGGGAGATTGTTGTGGTCGCCTCTTAGGTTCTGCAGCCACTTTGCATTGCTGTTATGTGTCTTCTGTTTCTCCTATATGATTTTTCAGTACTCTTCAGTGCCTGCTGTTGGTGGCTCTGCTGTTACTGTGTTGTTGCACTGCACATGAGAGTACACCTTTGGAGAACAGGGCATTTATCTTCTTAGCCTCTGCTTCTCTAGTGTATCTCTTAGACCAACCAATCTGAGCAGAAGCTGGATTGACTACAGGAAAGCCTACAACTCAATGCCATACACAAGGATGTGTGAGTACTTGGCACTATACAAAGTCAACGGGACATTAAAGACACTACTCAAGAATTCAATGGGACTGCAGAAGACAACAGTGGAAGTCAACTCAAGACAGCTCACACAAATGGTCATCACATGTATCAAGGTGACATACTGACCCCACTGCTGTTCTGCATAGGCTTGAACCCACTCAGCCAGATAACCATAAGGACTGGGCATGGATACAAGTTCAAGAATGGATCTATCATCAATCACCTCCTCTACATGGATGATATCGAGTTATATGCTAAGAGTGAACAAGATATTGACTTGCTGATCCATCAGACATGGATCTAAAGTGAGAACATTGGGATGTCATTTAGAAGTTGGCCAGATGGTAGTCAAGAGAGGGAAAGCAGTTGTGACTGATGGGGTGGAACTACCAGTGTGCCATATAGCAGACATACAGACCAGCTATAAGTACCTTGGTATTCCACAATCACAGATGAGTACGCAAGGAAGACAGAAACATCCAGGTATCATCAAAGGATAATATACTGTAGGTCCTGAAGAGCCAGCTCAATGGGAAGAACAAGATCCATGCCATCAACATATATGCACTGCCAGTCATCAGATATCTTGCCAGAACAGTAGGCTGGCCAAAACAAGACAGGAAAGCTGCCAATGTGAAAACCTAAGATCTCCACACTATGTTTAGAGGTTTCTGCCCCAAGTCCAATATCCAGAAACTGTAAATCAGCCAGAAAGAGGGCAGACAGGGCTTGGTGAGTGTCAAAACCACTGTCCTGAAGGAAAGCCAGAGCATCTAAGAGCACATCAGTAATATGGCACCTAAAGATGAACTGCTGGAGAATGCCTGAGGCAGCAGAAGACATGGGGGGGGGGGGATCAAATAAAAGAAGTGCCATGGCAAGACAAAACCCTGCAGATAGCTGAGATGGCAGACATTGGAAAATCCTAGAAGGCTAGAAACGGCGTGATTAAAAGGTAGTATGAGGCACTGATCACAGCACCACAAGAACAGGCACTAAGCAACAGATTCATAAAAGCAAAGGTTTACCACACTAGACAGTACCCAAGGTGCAGAGGGGCCCCAGAGACAGTCCAATACATAGTGGTGAGATGTAAGATGCAGGCAGGAATAGCATATACACCAAAAGACACAACCAAGTAGCTGGCATTGTGTACAGGAACATCTGCTTAGTGTATGGGCTAAACCATGCCAAGTCTGGATGGGAGATTCCATATAAGGCTGTGGAAAATAAGAGGGCTATGATCCTGTGGGAGTTCCAGATCCAGAAGGATTGACAGGTATTGGCAAATTAGCAAGATATCATGGCAGTAGACAAGAGCAGAAGATAGCGATGGTGATAGATGTAGCAGTGCCGAGGGACAGCAACATCAGAAAGTAGGAGCATTCAGGGCTGTGACTCCTAAACTGAGAGAGTGATTCCAATAGATCTCCAATAGGTCACTGTCTGGAAGAGTGCAGTGCTAGGAACAGCTAAGCTATTGCATAGAACTGTCAAACTCCCAGACCTCTGACAGAGACCTGAGACTAAGGAAGACACATTGTACCCATAGGGGTGAGCAGGGAATTTTTTTTATTATTATCTGAGAGCCTGAATGATTTGCAACAAATCTTAGTATAATGCAAGGAGAAGGATGAATCTGAACATTAACCTATCAAAGACCAAGGAGGTAGCTTTGTTTTACTAGAAAATGCAAATAATAAGTACAACTCCAAAAAGAAGAAGAGCAAATTGCTGAAATTGTGCACCTGGGTACAGTATGAAATAAAGATAGGAAAACTGACAAAGAAATTTTAAGATATGCAAATAGTGGTGGAATGGTAATCATAGAAGGTCATCTGACACAAGGATTTAGTTGAGAGAAGTGAAAATAGGTGCCATTAAGAACATGCAGCTAATTGTACTGTATATCCATGGAATGACAGCAAATCAAGGAATTTGATTAATTCAACCCAGTATAAAGCAGAAACTATGTCGCACTTACTACAAAAGAAGCGACAGCAACTAGTTGATCTTGTCCGGACTCAGAAGCTGGGGCTTGTCTGGTAGAGGTTGAAGAGGAAACCCCAAAATAATTCTAGGGCTGCAGCTAGATTGGGGATTAAAAAAAAACAGATGAAGGAAATGGAAATCGATTTCTGGATTGTTTGCAAGAAAACTGTCTTCTTGTGGGGTTGCTAGGAGTAGAGTTTTGTCTGCGAAAAGATTTTACAGCATAACAAACACTGGTCTTGAATTTTGCTTGTTCACATGTATACATAACAACAATCTTGGGTCTCATCATGATATAAGAATCTCTAATTTGTGGCAAAAACAATTGCTAATATGTATGAAGTCCTAAATTTCAAACTAATTGACATTTCCACTTAAGGGTTAAGGTGAAAAGCTAAACAAAAATCTCTGTGTTAGAATGTTGGGGAGCATAAATCAACTTATGGGCAATATTGGTTTGTCATTAGACTGAATGTGATCTATTTGACTGTGTTTTGTGTTGTCATCTCCCATTTCTGCCTTATTGTCAGGGGTCAATCCTGTCTTAGGCCTCTATTCTTGAATCACTCTCAGGCTGTTTGTTTCTGAAGAGATTGATTCTCTGGCATGCTCATCAAAAATATCACAAAGAGAAGGCAATAAAAGTGTCATTATATCATAATTCATTAACTTTCTGGCAGGCAGCATCCTGGTCTAATGCCTGCCTTAGCTGATGCCCTGATGAGATATTTTCTTTTCCAGAGACTCAGATGCCTCTAGAAAAAAGCCAACATGTATTGGGTTATCTTTTGAAACCTAATCTTTTTTTACCCTGACCTTTCTCCATCACAACCACTTGTAAAAGTTTATAAATATATTAATTGTCCTATTGCCAGTCTCCTGAGGCATCGTGCAATAGCAACAGATTTTTATAATTTGCAGTTCCCTTTATCATAACGAGCATCATGAAAGCATATGCCTTTTAATAAATTGTGTTAATCGGAAAAGATGCTAACAGGCTTCTCCTGAATTCTTGCTTCTTAAAAAAAAAAAAATGAAAGAATTTTGCTTGTGCTGTATTCATCCTGCCATTAGACAAAGTGAAACTATTGCTTCAGGCAGCAGATATTGGAAGATAACAATGAAATCCGCCAAGATGATTCTTCTGTGGCCTCTATATGGTCTTAGGCCATTTTCGTCTCTTGGATCACCAAGTAGTATATGCCGCATGGTCTACCCTTCATCCCCTAAAATAGCCTGCTGTCATTGTCAGATGTGGGGAATGATCCGTTTCTTTTGTTAGAGTTGAACTCTGATTGAGCTCTCAGAGTCATTGTCTTCTGGAAATGGAATGGAAGGACAGGACATCTTGTCCTTTCCTCTGGTCAACCTATATTTGTGTCTCACAGGTTTGGAGTCAGGCTAATGAATGCTAGAGGAAGGTCAATAGTAACTTATTTGTGCTAGTCTAGGGAGCAATGAGACTCACCTGAAGCTAAGAAACTGAAGGCTGTACTACGGGTAACATTTACAAATCCAGAGATGATATTTCAATTGAAAACAAAAGGCTGGTTGAAAGCCCTGTATTCTTTTCAATGATGGAACAGAAGCGCCGTGAAATACGCATCTACAGCATGAGAAATCCTAGCTTTCACTGTTTTCTCTGTCAGCAGACCAGAAGATTTGCATACTTGTCCCATTCTGGACTTTTATTTCATTTTACATTGCAACTTAATGTTGGTTTTCTCCTATCCTATCCAATTACATTTTCTATCATCAGTAAACTAATTTTAAATTACCATAATTGGAAACAAGTGGTACATCATTTGAGGGTGAGTTGTAGATTTGGAATACAAATTATGTAGGGAAGGAAAAGCTTTGGCTCTCCCAAAAAAGAAAAACCTTGCATCTCAGATTGAAACAGGGCTGGGAAACCTGTGCCCTCCAACTATTGTTGATCTATGATTCCCATCAACCTCAGTCTTTAGGACCAATAATTAGGGTTTTAGAGGATCCATAGGTAGCCCAGCTAGAGCAACTAATAAATACGTAAGAAGTTTAGGAACAGTGAGGGTAAATATGATGTAAAGTAATGAAGAATATTAAGGCAATACAATGAGTAGCAGTACCTACCATTCTATCTACCCTTTCTCCCCCTCCTGCTTCTGCTTCTTTTTCTCTTTCATTTTTTTCTATACAATGTTTGTTGATATTTCAATCAGAAGGATTGAAAGCCAATAAATAGAGATTGAGTTCAGCTTTCCTTTGTAATAAAATATCTAATTGTCATGCTCTCCATGTGAACTGGAGACCAGGACACATTACAATGAAACATAAATATCTTTATTGACAGCACTGGAGGCAAATACAGGCTTTAAAGAGAGGTGGGGTTACAATCTTATGTGAACTGGAATATACATGTGATTGACAATAGAGCAATCTGGAATTTTATTGGGTAACACATATCATTTGAGGCCATTAGGGTATAACTATGAGGTAATGGGGTAAACTACAAAGACAAACTTTGAAAGACCAAAGAGGTAGTATATCATGAACATAGTTTACTTCTGCTTTCCCAGAACTCTGCTCCCCTTCAAAGATCTTTTCCAAGTTTATAGCACATTTTGGCCTTCTAAACATTCTATGACTAAGTTTTTAAAGTTTCCTCTGCGAAGTGTTTGTAGAGGGGTTAGTTGCTCAGTTTGATACTGCATAGATGAGCCTGTGCTTTGTTTTCCCTTGGGAAGATGTATTTGAGCTAGGGGTTTTTAACCTGGCTCTATAAGATCTCATATACCTTTACAGAAGAGCTTTGTGGAAAAGGTTTCAGATAGATTCTCAGTATTCAGTAGCGTATTCTAGTCAATCCCACTTTCATTAATTTGAAGGCAGGCTTTAGCTCAATATCTACAGAGAACCTATGGTTGAAATTGGCAGAAAGAACTCTAGAGTGCCTTTGATTAATTGTAATGTTACATACCATAAAATAGTTTACATGCAGGTTAGAAGCACCACCTTTGGAGGATTTGGCAATACCTATTGGAAATGAGTTATTAAGGATGTACTACTTGGTCTCCTTTTTCAACTTTCTATCATTTCTATCCTTCAAGCTGTGTCTAAAACTAAATTTCTCAATCTCTGACTCCTTTCTCTGGAACTTCATTTCTCTACCCTATTGAGTTTTCACAAAGTTATTAAAGCCTGGTTTAGCAGACCTTTTGGGGCTCTAGGAATCATTTTAGTCCTTTTTATTACTTGGCATGTAATTTTTTATTTATTATCCTGTTATATTATTAGATTGTTATCCCTATATTGCTATTTTTAATTGTATCCTTATTACCTTTTTGGAAGAATGTAAGCTGTCCAGAATCAGTCATGGCACACTACAATCAATCAAGGTTGTAAGCCACCTGGAGTTTCCTATGTGTGAGTTGGGCAGCTATATAAATTTGTTAACTAAATAAATAATAAATTTCACCGGAAGTTAGTAAATAAACCACTAACTCTATTCCTCTATGCTGATGATGCAGGTGTCTTGTCCCTGACACACAAAAGTCTCATCCAGAGTTTGCAACCTTGGCAACCATTTGCAATGAAGAAAAATTGGTCACCCACTTTCAGGAGAAGTGGATCAATTGTAAAAGCTAACTGCTTTTACAATTGCACATAGTAGTATCTGTAACTGAACAAGTCAAAGATTTGTCAAATATCTAGATACCTTCATCCAAACATCTACAACTATGAAGAAACCAAAACTGTATAGGTACACAATAGTTCAAACCCCAAGATCCAGAATGCCATAACTCAGTTTGTTAGCTGTAGTGGATATTATTCTGAAATCAAAATGTTCAGATGTAATATGTTGAGCCTTATGCTTTGTGTAGTGTAGTCCTGCTTTTATAATGATAATGACATGAGAGCCTTAGAGGTAATTCAATCCACAAGAACTATGTTCTGTATCTCCCCATATGTGTTAAGTGCTCTTTTGCACTTGCAATTTGGCCTTTCCTCTGTGGACACTTATAAAAGATCTTGCTAGGTAAGTATGGACTAATGCTAACCTTTATGGAGGAATCTTTAGTCCAGCAAGTCCTACCTGATAAATGTGTTTCTTCTTAGAAGCAAAGCATGACTATGTACTCTAATCCTTGATGGTGCTGAAGCTTGAGGGAGCTTGTTTAGAGGCAAGAAACAAGTTCTTGGATTAGATTTACAGAGAAGAAGGAGGAAAGTTCTTGCAATTGTAATGGCAGCCTGTGGGTAGATCTGTCACATTGCCTGGACTGATTACATCAGTGGTTGGGGAGATATTTACCTGACAAGGGAGATACCATGAACATGAAGGGTTTTTTTCTCCATTTGAGACTCATTTACTAATTGTTTGGCTCTTATTCTATTAACTTTTTGTTTGGTATTATACAATTGTGATTTTATTCATTTTAACTGTAAATTAATTACAACTATAGTATTTAGCCTCAGTGAAATTGTGCCAACAAGATCACATCAAAACAAAGAAGAAAAGGATGGTGGCATGATAGAGAAAGAGATATTGTCTTGTCCTCAACAAAATATATGGCTGCTGCTATATGGTTATGTCTGACAGCCTCTCTAGTGTTCAGGACCCCACAAAGTCCTAACCCTCCTTGAAACCAGCATGAATCAATTCCACCTATGCTTAATTACTGAACCTATTCCTATGTTACAAGAATAATCTTGTATCATGTTGTTGATTCATTGACCAGAGGCAATTGCAAGACAGTAGTTAAGGTCAAAAATCATTAAATTGTAAAATGTTTCTCCCTGTTCCCCTTCCTCATGAGAGAGAATAGACAAGTACAATTCCACATCTATGTTAATATAAGTCCTTTACACAATAATGTAAAAAAAAATGAACTGGATCACTGAAATCCAAGAATCTATTGATAAGAAGATGTGTGCATATTAGTTTTCCTGGAAGCAGTAAAGTTAATTAATCAGACTCTCAGGTAATGAAAGAGTAATTATCACAGTCCGGAAGATGCCACATGTATCCAACTCTGTTCAATACTTTTCTGCAACTGTACTTCACCTCACTTTTCCATTAGGAATGTTGCCAATTAGTTGTTCTGGATATGAGTTAAAGTAAAACTGGAGAAAGTGCAACCTATTATATAATATTTTTAATTTCATATGCTAGCAAAATAGTGCTTAGGATCATCCAACATAGATTAGAGGAAAAAATGGGAAAAGAGATGCCAGATGTTCAAGATGGCTTTAGAAAAGGCCAAGGAACACTTTATTGCTGATGCATGGGGATAATTGAGAAAGCCAAAGAATACCCCCCAAAAAAGTCAATATGGCTCCATTAATCATAGAAAGGCCTTTGATTGTGTCAGTCACTTCAAGTTGTTGAATCCTAGAAAAACGAGAATCCCAGAAAAATCTCATTGTTTTCATGAGAAATGTATATATAAATCAAGAAATTAATGTTTAGGGAAAATACGGTGAAACAGACTGGCTCCAGGTTGGCAAAGAAGTCTGATAAGGCTATATACTTGCCATTATTTATTCAATCTCTGTAATGAATATATATTAAGGAAAACTGGATTGGAAAAGATGAGAAGAAAATTGGAGGGAGAAACATCAATAATCTGTGCTGTGCTGATGATACTATCTTGACAGCCAAACATTCAAAGTTCTGCAAGCTCTAGTAATAAAAATCAAGAAGCAAAGTGAAATAAATGGGATTTAATTTCAATATAAAGAAGACCAAACTAATGAAAAAAGATAGAAGAACTAGTGTTAGTATTGATAATGAAGATGTCAGTGTGGTGTATAGCTTCTGCCTTTCAAGACCAACCACCAATAAGAAAGGAACAAGCAATCAAGAAATACACCACAGATTAGCACTTGGTAGTCATGAAGGCCTTAGAAAAAATATTCAAATGTTGTGATAGGTCTATACTTACAAAGATCAGAATTGTGCAAACCTTGGTGTTCCATGAGACACTCTATAGAAATGAATAAAGAAATAGGATAGGAATATTGACACTTTTGAGATTGGAGAAGACTCCTGAGAATACAGTTGGACAGTCAAGAAAACAAATCATCATCAAACAAATCAACTCAGAGTTCTCACTTGAGGCACAAATGACCAGGCACAAATTATCTTACTTTGGACACATTATACAGCTCTCTGGAGAAGGCCCTAATTCTGGGAACAGTGAAAGGAAAGAGAAGAAGAGGATGACTAGCAAGCAAGCTGGGAGGGTTCAGTTACAGAGGTGTTAAAAGACCAGATTTGGGACAGATCATTATGGAGAGAATCTAAGACCAGATTAGGGATAGATCATTATGGAGAGATTCTATCTATATGGACGCTAATAATTGAAAATGACTTGATGGCGCATAATCAATTTATCAAAGCTGGAGATATTCACCTGCCCTATTTTTTCATAGGGATAGGCAGAATGCCTCCAAGTCATGAGAATTTCACTTCGGTGGGACAAACAAGCCTGAAATGGGCAACTAACTGAGACAACAAAGACAGTATCATTATGATAGATTCAATTATTTCTTTTGAATTGCCAATCTAACACTCCTTTATATTATTGGAGGATATACAAAATATGCACAATAGGGAGAAAAAAGCTTCACTCTGGGCACACAGCAGTAGGTACCAGGTGCTGTGCCTTGTATTTTGGCAGGAGCCAGCATATGTGATACTAGCTGGTGTGTTACTCTCTGCTGTGATTAATTTACTAAGCAGGGAGGTTTTACTGATGCAGATGATAAGTGCCTATTCTTCTAAGCCATGGAAGATGTAATAACAGTAGCGATTCCTGCCCTTCACTCCTGGAATATGAATATCCCTGCAACTCTTAGTAACCTTGCATTTTCAAATGCTTGTCAGGACATAAGAATACATGGATGCATGTCTACAAGGGGGAAAGGAGGACTGAAAGAGGAAAAGAAAATATTCTGGTCACCCATGTTAATTTCAAACTTATTTTTCTCCTGACTCCCATTGTTGTTAAATTCTGCACTAATTTGAATGGGTTTGAAACTGAACTGCTGAATATCTGATTTGGAGTTTCTGGTTCTCTAGGAAGAAACTGGCAAAAATTAATGGCTCACTTTCAGTCCATATCGGTCTGTTAGTTGTTAAACATCCTTAACCACAACTCCCAAACAGTAGCAGCCAGAAGGGCACCTTCTGTGGTCCAAAACCAGACTAGGTTTATAAAGTAGGAGGTGGACTAAGTAAGAAGAACCCAGCTTCCTACTTTGGCCAGGATTGCAGAATTATTATCTACTCTGCAATTGGAGCTTTGTACCTCCAAAAAGGCAGAAACACCTGCTAGCGCTACCCCCTCAAATATACATTCCAGGGTATAATTTAGGATGGTATGGTGACCCAGCATTTAACAGATGATGCTAAACAGAAAAAAAAGTTGTATCTAAAAAAATGGTTGATAAATGGTTACATCTTTTTTTGCTATGTACCTCATTGTTCACACTTTTGAAGGGATGGTACTACATGAACATCCAGCTAGTCATGGGATACAAAACTTGGCACAGCTTGAAATACACAGCACCTGACCCCTCTGGCTTCCTTGGCAGGGCCCAACAAATGCTACTTGTGTCTTTGTTGCACTTGCAGCAGAGGGAACCCTGCTGTTGCTGGGATTGATTTTCCCATTACCTTTTAACGTTGCATATTAAAAGTATAGAGATTCACCCGGTTACTCTCCTGCTTTATTAATTTCCGGCAGGGCTGAAGTGACATTGCTGCAACTTTCTAGGGCTCTGGACCTGGGCTGGAAGGGCAGCGGGGAGAGACCTCTGCTAAGTAATGAAAGAATCTATGCATGGCTGCACTCACAGGCACACAGACTGGGATGCTGGGACAAATAGATTGAACATTGGGGCCACAACAAGGAAAATGTGGCAGCAGATGCTGCTGAATTTTCACAAAGCAGGAAGTGGAGGATTCAAAGCACATCATGAGCAGGTGTGTATGCATGTAACCTCTCCACCCCCATAATCATATCTCCCTTTCTTTTCAATCTCCTTTTGAAATTATTTTAGCCATTAATGACTGAAAATAACTAGCTTCAGGAGAGAAAAAGCAATTTAAGGAAAAAGGCCCAGGTAGAGTTCTACGCATACCTGCCCACCTATTCTCTGCTTTAAATCTCTCCCTTCCCACTTGTCCTTTTGCATAACCTTGTAGAGGACCAAATTAAATAGAATAAGAGTACACATCTGCTTTAAAATTTATATAACTACTCCATTTGTGTGTATTTCTATGTTTTTCTATCTGAAACAACTTTTGCTTCAATATATTAGGTAGGGGTGTGTGTGTGTGTGTGTGTGTGTGTGTGTGTGTGTGTGTGTGTGTGTGAAGATTGCCTGGAACAACTAAGGAAACACAGTGGTCATATATATACCTGACACTTTTATCCAATTAACCCAAGAAATAAAAGAGGGACATCCCTAAATTCAAACTTTAGTCAATGTGAATGGATCAATTAAGACAGACTAAAGTGGAACAAACAGCAAAAAAAAAAAGGGGGGGGGAGAAGAGAATAGTCCAAATAGCACTATAGTAATACACATTTACACCAGCACTTCCTAAGAGTAACCACAGGGTGCATGCGTAATGTGGATTGTTTCCTTCAAGTCCATCAGAACATGTGTTGGAGCACTCCCAGAATATGTTGGGATATTGTAACTCCATAGAGAATATTTATTTGTGAATCCATAGGATCATGGAAAAGAGGAGATTACCTGTTCATCTCCCATGAAAATTCTAAAATTATGGCTAGTACGTAATTGCCTGTAGAACCTGCTACTGTTGGATGTTGCAAAGGAAATAAAATGTGTAAAAAGACAGAAACAGTCAATGAAGTAACTGTCCATGGCTGCCGTCTTCTAAGCACACTTTGTGGGGAAGTACATTATAATGAGATCAATAGAACATGCCACTTGGTGTGCATTTTTCAAACGATTCTCACTTTCTCAAGATCTTAATCCAAGCTTCTTGAAGCATGCACCTCTTGAATCTTGCTTTGTGCTTGTCTTATGCTCATGCACGTATGTGCACAAAGGATGAATTCTGCTGAGGAACCAACTTTAGACCATATCTTTGCAGAAACTGTAAGCATGCAGTTGCTCTGTTGATTTATTATAAAGATTCTGACACTTTAAGGTTAGCAAAGGCTTTGGAACAGCATAGGGGACTGGAAATTCCTCTGCCATGCACTATCCCATTATCCAGCACTTTTTATGGAACAACCAATTCTCAATTACTATTAAAGGTGCGTAGGAGCAGGGATGTTTAAAAATATGTGAGGTGAGATTGTGCAGGGTTCTGTACCATTGTCCATGCTTACTACCAAGTCACATCAAGTGAGGATCTGAAGTACAATAATAAGCAATGATGCTATGGGTTATGGGCAGAATTATCTTTTCATAATGAATAAGAAGCCACACAGCCCTCAAGCATGTGGAATTAAAGGACAAAGTAAGTGCTTGTTTCCTAACAGGAGGCCCATTTTACAAGCTTCAAACTCAAGCTAAAGAGAAATCTGCAAAACAGTTTAATTTGAAAAGCCTTTTGCAAGAACTTCAGACTTCCAGTGAAAGTCATCTAGATGGGGCAGAAAGAAAAAGGGTGGTGGTCACACTTACTTCAGTCATGGCCTCTCTTACTCCTCGTTATGGCCTCACAACTAATGCACACATCTCATCCCAGCTTCCCATGGATGGTTCCTACACCAAATATAAAGTTAGGGCAAAGGCATCTCTCTCATGACAAGTATTTTCCAAAATAAAGTGTCAGGAAAACAAGAAATGCAAGCTCTTTTCTTGCCACAGTTCCCTTTTTTTTTTTCTTCCTGGAGAATCTTGTGACCTTAAACAGCACATGCCTAGGGAGCTGCAGTGTGTCCCTGGCCTAGCAAGATCTGTCTCCTGTGTCTTCCCACATATCTGCCAGCAGTACTGCAAGATGAGCTGGAACATGAATCGTGGGCAAGAGCCCCTCTGCACAGGTAATCAATAGAGGGAGCCCCAATCACTCCAAGAGGGATTATTATTTTCTTATGCATGTGTGCATGGGAGATTTATCGCTGAGGCTGCTACAGCAAAATCAATTATTCATGTTATAAATTAGAAAATGATTTATGGAGGTTAAGGGAGTGGCTGGAAGCCTGGTCTTGTGCAAGATGCATGAAGTTTAGACACATTTGTGCTTCCATGCACCTTCTTTTAAGAATTGTTATGAATGGCCTCTAACTTCTGATCATTATGCCAGGAATAAAGCTTTCCTGTCATTAAAAAAATGAAATTGTAGTTCCTTTTCTCTGTGAGACCTCATAATAAGTGACAGGGATAGAAGAAACCTTACCTTAGTGGGACAGCATTCAAAGAATCTTCATGCAACATTAGCATGCTGGGGATTCTTAAGTCTGGATGGTTTGTATGCAGGTCATCAGAGAAGTGAAAGGGCTGATCTTAAATGGATAATTAGTTTAACGGGCTGTTGTACAAATGTGCCCTTCAAAGATGCCCTCCCATCACATTTAAATCTGACTTGCCATGTTTGAAGGTAGAAACATCAAAGAACGTATCCAGTGGGTGAGGCCAAAGAGGCTTTCTTCTAACATCAAAATTGTCTCACATATGAACAGAAGTATATTTCAGCAGCAGCTTCCGGTGGATTCCTTCATTTGCTCCTGCAAGGAAACACCACTCTTTCAATCATATTACTTTATCGAGATTGCCTGACTTCCTCTTGTATAACCACTTCTGGCCAGAAATGTTGCTGAAGTTCTTACATTAGGAATATTGCTGAAGACTGCTGGGAAAAAAGTGAAACCTTTTGGTTGATAGAGCCACACTCTTTAACATTTCTGAAAGCAAATACCTGATCAGGGCAGTGATGCAATAAAGGTGAATCTGAGTAGGCAATGACTGAGGGTTTTATTTCTTTCCTTATAATTGTGGGAGGGGGGATTTGGGAATTTTAACTATGTTATTTCTAAAACATTTCTATGGTATTGTATTTATTTATTTATTTATATTCCACCTTTATTATTTTTTACAAACAGCCCAAGTCAGCGAACATACCCAGTGCACCTTCCTCCTCTTATTCCCCCCCCCACAACCCTGTGAGGTGGATTGGATTGAGAGAGAGAGTGATAGACCCAAAGTCACCCAGCTGTCTTTCATGACTAAGGCGAGACTTGAACTCATGTCTCCCATTTTCTAATCTGGTGCCTTAACCACTAGACCAGATGAGCTCTCTTTTAAGTCTTCTTTTAGGACTTACTTTACATTTTTCATGTACTTACAAAAACAAAATGGCAGGAAACCATGTTCTTGATTTTTAGCAATTGCCATTGAAAGGGGCTATGAAAATTGCAAGAAAAAAAGAAAAGGTTTTGCAGCTGTAGGCTATTATCAGCCCTGCTCTAACACCAATATTGTAGGGAATGAACTTGGTAAGTTGAAAAGTAGGGAATATTAGGGCTTACTCTTAGCATCACCCTATTACTATGCAGGACAACCTGGCATGTTGGAGAAGAGCTTGAATTAATATTTACTAGAGCTCTCAAAGCTCTCAACAGACCTGGGCAATTCAGCCTACACTGTGGGGTCTCCTGTCAGTCCAACTATGGACATTATTCTGATTTTAGCTGCTGTTTCCATAGCAGCAGTAGCAGAATAACTGTTTACTACCAAGTTTCTAATGGCGATTCTCCCCTCCCTCACATTTCTGAACACTACAGTAGCATCCTGAGTGCTAAATAGCTAGTGAGGGGTGGGGAAATTATACTGCTATTCAATCCTTCTTCAATCTACACAGGCCATTCCATGATCCATGCACACTCACTGGAAACCTTTTGCTTCTAAAGAATCTCCAGAAAACTTAAAAATTCATTGGCATCCAGGCACAAAGGAGGGTGAGGAGCCTGAAGCATGAGAATTTTTAAAATAAAATGACCGCTTGGGTAAAGGATGATGCCGTAAATCTGACCACTTTTGGTTCTTGATAGGAAAGGCCTATTAAGCAGAAGACACTGCAGAAGGGAGGGTTGATGCCAGTTTCAACTCTTTTTCTATCCTCATGGATCCTGGAGAAAACTCTGCTTGGATTTATGTAGCTATTTCAGCCCAGCAACAGAATCTCCTGCGGCAAGCAAGGCCTTGAATGAAGAAGGGGGAATGATATTCCCCATTCTATTAGCAGAGTTGCCAAATCCATCCACTAAGAAGACACCTATCCTTTTAGGAGTTGCACAGAACTGAGAATTTAGTCTAGTATAGTTTCCCTATCAGTGGACTGTCATGATATTTTAGAGAAGAGGATTTTCTTTTTTTTAGGCAATAGTGATCCTAATATGCCTCCTCAGATGTCAGTGATTTCAAATGTATTTCTATAAAATAACCTTCCAGTTGTTCCAGCTGAGACTGCTTCTCCCAGAATTTCCAGCTGGAGTACAGTCCAAGAATATCTGGAAAGCATCATATTGGAAAAGTATGCTCCAAAGCATATTTAAAATAATAGTTTAGGAGACCTCTTGTTTTCTGCCCCTGGAAATCTAGAGCTTAAGCTCTGGAGACAAATTCCTTGTGTGTCCAATCACACTTGGCCAATAAATTATTCTATTCTATTCTATTCTATTCTATTCTATTCTATTCTATTCTATTCTATTCTATTCTATTCTATTCATTTCCATAATTATCTATATCCATTGGCCACACTACCTAATTTCTTAAGTCCTATCTGTGATGGTAGGAATGTTCCACTTCAGCCACTGCATATCACCTTTTTTGAATGACTCTTATAGGGCTTGTGCATTCTTCTCTAGCGTCTTCTTGATTCCGTTTTGATGATGTTTCTGGGTCTTCTGGCTGTTATCTCTCTCATTATCTGCTGATGTGTAACTGCAGTTGGAAAGGCCTCAGGGACCTGGTGAGTGACAGGATAAGCACTCATGAGGAAGGAGCTATCAGTCTTGCTATGCTGTTTGAGAAGACCTTTCAGGGCCATCAACTATTGCCCCACAATGCAACAGGAGCCCTTGTTTTTTTGGAAAAAGAGCAATCACCAGATAGCCAAATCAAAATTGCTCTAACTTGAAAACATCTATGGAATTCTACAGGACAGTTTCAATGAGTAGGAAGTGCCCTAAAATAAAAAAAATAACTGTTTAAATATAATATAACAATCCTTTTGTATGACAAGCAAATTGTTTTTTGAAGGAACTATACAACTTACAACAATTAATTTAGTGACCATTCAAAGTTACAAGAGCGCTGAAAAAAGTGACTTATGACTGTTTTTCGTATTTAAGCTGTTGCAGCATCCCCATGGATACATGATCAAAATTTGGTTGCTTGGTAACTGGTTCATATTTATGATAGTTATAGTGTCCCAGGGTCATTTGATCCCCTTTTGTGACTTTCTGACAAGCTACGTCAATGGGGAAGCCAGATTCACTTAACAACCATGTTACTACAACTGCAGTGATTCACTTAACAACTGTGGCAAAAAAGGTTGTAAAATGGAGTAAAGCAACAACTGCCTCACTTAGCAACAGACATTTTGGGCTCAGTTGTGGTTGTAAGTTCACCTGTAACTGGTGAAATTAAGGTCATTCCTTAAAATAGAAAGCAACTTATAATTTTCAAGTTCAGACTCAGGACATGTTTATTCTTCCACTGGGTCTGATTGCTCGAGGCCTTTCGCCTCATCAGCCTCCTGTCAAGTTCCCTCAGATCCTCAGAAGCAGCATCACAGAAAAGTGCAACTTTTAAGATTTAGTCAGTATAGAGCACTGTCCATCATCTGCAGTACTGTATCTGTGGAAGTGAGCTGCAGAGTGCAGATCATGACACAGTAAATCTAATATCATTAAGGAGTTATAGAACTGACAGTTTTCATTATTTATATGAAATTTTGGATTCCAAAAAAATCATAGCATTTATTTATCTATACATACTAAAACCTTTGTTGTCATAACCTTTAACTGGGCAAAATGGTGCATCATAGAGCAACAATTTGAACCAAGATATTTCAAGTGGGCTAACTTACAGAATGTGTCCAAAATCCGGGACCCATGACTCCTGAGGAAATAACATTTAGGGAAGCTCTTCAGTGCCACTTGGCTGCTGCTGTGCAGCTGGACTGCTGCTGTGTTCATGTAATCTCCATTTTCAAAATTCCATGACAGTTTTCCAGTCAGTTTCGCAATCCCTCACTTTCTCCCCCACTCAGCAGCAGCCACGTATCTGCCTGCTGAGAAGGGAAGGGAAAGGAAAGGAAAGGAAGGGGAGGTATCCACTGCTCCCTGCCAGATTCCCACAAGGAAACTCAATGGGGAAGCTGGCAGAAAGTCAGAAGCTGCTCTTGCTTCCACTGCCTTTTTGACTGCCAGTTTCTCTGTTTAGGTAAGGAAATTTCTTTGAAACAGTGACCTAAAGAGGCATAGTTGTCTAATATTATTAAAGAAAAGTTTTAGTCCCTATGATTATATAAAGAGGGCTTTAAAATATAACACAATGTCTGGGAAATCTTTGGAATTCCTATTTCTTTTCCATTGTTTTCTACAAAATTATAACCCCCTTGTTCATATACACCATGCTTTTTATCCATAATCCTTTTTCTGTTGTAGGGCAGGGGTGTCAAACTGCCAACCCGCAGGCCGGTTGCATCATGTGGAAGCTGTGCGCACCCCAGCTCTGGCAATGCAAAAAAAAAATTGTGATACGTCGCAACACATCACGTGACACGGTGAGTTTGACACCCATGTTGTAGGGAGAAAACCAAATCCTAGGATTTAATAAAAATAATGTGATTCCTTGATCCAGAGTTTGGAAAGAAAAAGGAGAGAGAGAGTCTAGTTTAAGCAGTATACAAACACACATGGGACAGGGTATGTAAAACTTACTTTTTTCATCTCTTGAAGTAGACCTGAATTTTCTTATTTCAAATTACCTCAGATTATGCAGCTGAATTCCACCCCTTGCTTCTGTAACATGATTGCACTATTTTATTTTGTTTAGGCAAATGTTAATTTAAAAAAAATAAATTTCATCTGGTGCTGGCAAATTTAGACCACTTTCAACAAAGGATAAAATAAAAGAACAACCAATTACGAGCAAGGTCTACAGGGATTAATCTGCCAAGATTTATTGTAACACAAAAGCCTTCAATTATTGTTCATTGTTACACTGATGTTCTGATCATGGCTCTTGATAAAGTAATATAAAGAAAGACAGATCCTTGTCTCAGGATGGTTCCAATCTAACTTCCAAAGATAAAAGCAAATAAAAGGAATAATAATTTTCCTAAGTAAATTGGTGATAGATCTAGATTGAAAAGCTGAATCTCCAGTTGCCAAGAATGGCCCTAGTCATTTTGTTGGTGGTGACAAAAATGGTGCCTATTTCCCATCTCACATGAAGATATTGGCAAGTCTGGTACCAGCAAAAGAGTGAAATTCACTATCATGCTTGAAACAGTTTAGAAGTTTCAGAGGTTTCAGAACAAGATGTATGTCATATATAACTGCTTTTTTTGTCATAGAATGCCCAGAATGGAGTTCCGGCACCCTTTTTTTTTTTTTTTTACAAAAAAAGCACTGGTTGTTCAACAAAGAAAACATCATAGAAGCCTGCCACTACTGCTTCCTCCATTGTCATTTTGCTTAATAATAAGGCCTTATATGTGTCTGGGTATATGGAAGGTGTCATGCCTTTAAACAGCACTATCACTTTATATTCATTATAAAATGCTTTTTTAAAAAATGTCATAGAATGTTCTCAGACATTATTGTTACTGTTATTCACCATGACTGTAAAGAGCCATTCATCCTTCTGTTAGTACAAACCATGACACTTAGTTCCTATTTCTTCTTTAGCGAAGAGTTTCCCTTTTTTGGACTCCTGGGGTAGGTACCAACTGGTGGAGCTTGAGCAGATTCTATGAGCGAGGCTAATTATCACTGTCTCCAAGTAACATCACGGCCAGTACATCCCTAGAGCATCTTGGTGGATACAGACGTGATGCTGTCAAGCAAATTCAAATTGTGTTTGTGACCTTGCTGCAGAAAGGGTTAACTCCCAAGCTCCTAGCACATGAGAAGATGAGAGCAGCAGCTGTGTAGAATGACACAAAAGGATTTCAGGTTTCAAGTCTCAGAGCTGTTCTCATATGTGGATGGGCTGGGTTGTGTTGGAGAAATAACAATGGGATCTTAAAATACGTTAATAGTGGCAAAGCAACTCTATACCAGGGACTACACAGACCACTAGCATGAGAAACTAAGTTACCAAGAGAAACACAGAACTTGTGGGCTTTCATCTAGGCAAAGTCTAAAGCTAGGATCAGTAAATATATTTGCACTTGGAAACTGGGCTTTTGGAAATGTCTTCTCTATCTGGAAGACGTGACGCTGTCACACAAATTCAGATTGTGCTTGTGACCTTGCTGTAGAGAGGGTTAACAAGTGCTGTTCATCTAGCAACCATTTCTGAGACCAGACATTACTGATGTAGCCCAGATCTTTGGACTCCACTTTTGGGAGGGGCTAGGTTAGATTGTTACAATGCATTATGCCTAGTATTTGGCAGCACTCATTTCAGTCCAGACAATGGTAAAAAGATGCTTCTTATCAGTGTGCACCGGCCCTGACTGGGAGGGACCATTATGTCAGGTGGCATCCATTTGAAACCCAAAAATTATTGGTAGACAATAAATGGAAATGATTAATCAACATGATCTATTGTGTGCTAATCCATCTTTCATGAGGATCAGTAAAGGGGAGCTGAGTAGGTCTTTTCGGTCCTCCTTTCATGGTAACTCACGTGTCTTCTAGCCATGCCATTTCCCAAAGGTTTCTGTAAGCGCGTGCAATTTCAGTTCTGGATTTCTGTTTTATGCCACAAGCTATTCTGGCTTCTCCATGGATAAGGAAATTATTAGAAGTGGACTTCAGAAGCAGCTGAAAACACAACTTTAGCTTGCTTTTTTTGATAGCTTCTTAGTGAAAAGCAGATTTCAAGACACCAAACTTAATTTTCCATCGTCTTTAATACCTTGATAAATATGACAAATACAGATGCTCTTCTTACTCCCAAGATCACATTTCTTTAGAGTACTAAGATACTTTATTGAATCTAAGCTTTAGATGCTAAACACGAGAAGTGCTAGCCATGATGCAGCATCACAGCACACGACATGTATTTTGCAGTGGGCTCCAAACTCTCTGAAGCTTGATGGGATTATGGACACTGTCCAATGCTGATGCTGATGCTGAAGCAACAGTTTGCCACTAGCTGCCCCATATTCCTAGAATATAGAAAACTCAGGGTGAAAGGAGGGCAAAAAATTAATATTTATCTAACTGCAATATTACTTGACCTGAATATGACATAAAAAGGGATCATTATGTATTTAGATGTTACATTAAATGCTTACATAACCCACATTGATTTGCTTACTGCTTATACATGCCAGGTGATTCTTATTCCTCATTACCTGTACATTCATTTATCGTGCATTCAGTCCACATAACTGTACATGTTAGCACTGCAGCAGAGATCAGGCTGAAGGAAGCATTGAAGAAATGCTACAAAATGCTAATTGCCAAGCAACACAGAGCAAATAGACAAATGGCACTTCTCAGACAACAACTTCATACAAAAATACCTCATCTTTAGCAGTTTCTGTCTCTGTGTATATTACAGATGGGACAATCTATGGCTGCAAATGGACCCCAAGCCTCTTTTGTGTGCCTCTCTGGGCATAATTACTGAAACTCAGGGCATGGTTTCTGATATTTTGAGGAACGAAACAGACGAAAACTTCAGTGTTTTTAATATGGTTTATAAAACAAAGACCTATCTCAAACTCTATCCCAATATATGAGAAAGAAACAAAAGGCTGGCCTCATTGCCTCAACCAGTGTGCCCTTTAGTTCCTCTCCTCCCACATATACTAATTCTCTAGCATGAATGGCAATAGAATGAGAAAGTGAATAGATGCCCAGATTTCTTTGGACACTTCTTAAAAAATTGAGGCTTGAGATTTAGCATATGTCCAGTCATTCTTAAGACCATTTCCATGTACCTATGCATAGAATCTGCACAACGCTTGGTCTCCCTGCTTTGGAAATACTGTATAGACCATAACACATTTAAGGGCAGCTGCACACTGTTCCTCAGCCCTTCCCAATTTGCCTTGTATTGCTGCTTCTTCAGCAATGTTACTACTGTCGTCAACAACCATCTTTTTTCAGTTAATATTACAATTGGCATTTAGCAATACCCGCTCCAACGTGCTGCAGGATAGAGGAGAAAAGCAGGGCTGTTTCATGGCATCCGTGAGGGACTAGTTGTTCTGACTTTCCTCCTCATTGCTACTAATTATCAGCCTTTCCTTTTATTGGGTTAACCGAGTATAATTTTAAGCACATTATGCATATTTCAGCTTGTTTTTTCGCTACTTACTCCGCATCCCTTTTTCAATGTGTGCTATGGCTTTTTAGAATAAAAGACTAAAGGAAAACTTACTATTGTAAGCTGTTCTAAGAATCTTTTTTTGCTCAAGTGAGCATACACAAACAAATATTTTGGTACTCTCAGAGAGCACCAAAGACTCCACAGCTCAACCCTGAGCTACAAATATTCTCTTCTATAGGTATAAACAAATATTTTAAGCAAACATTCCTAATTTCATAGGTGAAGCCATCCCAAAATTTAGCATGTGCAGAAGTTACAGGAGAAGATAACTCTTCATAGAGATAAAAGGAGATAACTTTGTCTATGGTGGCAAAAAAAAAACCCAAACCTGGGAGTCTAGGAGCACCTTTTCCAAGTAGTACGATCTTTTGTGCATTTAAACATTTTAATAAAGCTCATTGGTTGGAAAAGGTGCTATCAGACTGCTGATCATATGCAGAAGTTTGACTATCTTGAGGTCATAATCCAGGCTGATTCTATCACAGTATGATAAGATAATAGGAGCTGTTCAGAAGCAATAAAACAGAGTTGGAAAGACCACTGGAGGTTCTCTAGTCCAACCCCCTGCTCAAGCACGAGACTTTATACCATTCCAGACAAATGGCTGTCCAATTTCTTCTTAAAAACATCCAGGGATTGAGCACCCACAACTTGTGGAGACAAGTCATTTCACTGGTTAATTGATCTCACTGTCAGGAAATTTCTCCTTGGTTCTAGGTTGGATCTCTCTTTGATAAGTTTCCAACTGTTGCTTCTCAGATGCTTTGGAGAATATGTCAACCCCTCCCTCTCTGTAGCAGCCCCTCAAATATTGGAAGACTGCTATCAAGTCACCCGTAGCCCTTCTCTTCATTAGATTAAACATACCCAGTTCATGTAACCATTCTTCATGTTTTATCCTCCAGTCCCCTAATCATCTTTGTTGCTCTTCTCTGTATTCTTTCTAGAGTGTCAACATCTTTATATTGTGGTGATCAAAACTGGATGCAGTATTGCAAGTATAGTTTTACAAGTGCAATATAATGGGGTACTAACACTTCATGTAATCTTACTCCTCTGTTGATGCAGCCTAGGAACTGCATTGGTCTTTTTGTTAGCTGTAGCACACTGCTGGCTCCTACTTAAGTGGTTGTCCACTAGAACTCCTAGATTCCTTTCACAGTTTACTCCTGTTAAGCTAGCTACTACCTATTCTATATCTATGCATTTTGTTTCTTGCCTAAGTGTAAAATCTTATTTTCTCACCACTAAATTGCATCTTTTTGGATAGGGCCCAGTGCTCAAGCCTGTCAAGTGTTGGCTGTTCTCCCCAGCTTGGTGTCATCTGAAAATTTTATGAGTTCCCTTTCTATCCCCTCATCTAAACTGTTTATGGAGATGTTGAAGAGCACTGGACCTAAGACAGAACCTTGGGAGACCCCACTGCAGGCTTCCCTCTATGTGAATGTAATTCTGTTGAGTACATTGTTTGGCCAGTTATGAATCCATCTGTTGGTGATGCAGTCTATCTATCCCATTTTTTTTTCTGTCTTGCCAAGAAGTACACTGTGGTCTACTTTGTCAAATGCCTTATTAAGTATACAAATGTCTGCAGCATTTCACTGGTCCACTAATTTAGTCATTTTGTCAAAGAGGGCAATATTTTTTTTCTGGCATGATCTGTTTTTGACAAACCCATGTTGGCAGTTGTATAGTAGTTCTATCCTTCATTAGATCAAGAAAAAGAAGCACTCTGGAACTTTTGAGGAAAATTCCTCATGATTGGGGCCCATGATGGAAAAGGTATTCCATTTAATGACTCATGCCTTCCTGAGAGACAGACTCTCTTGCTGCTGTCTATGAAATTCCTGGGAAGTTGACAATCACCTTGAAACTAGACTAGGCAAATGCGCACCTTGGTGCCAGGCCAGATACTCCCAGCCCCCTCCTCATGACTGTTAGCTGGTGGGGAGATGACCACAGAAAAAGGGACCATGTGGCAGTAGCTCCGGTTACACAGCAATAGCAAATACTTGAGAAAAGCAAGACAGCAAAAAGGGCTTTTAGTGAAAATGAATAATTCAGATTTTGAGCAATGTCCTGGTGAGTGGCGACAGGAAGATTTCAAATAGCTCCCCAGGGCATAGCCCACCAAGGGAACAGTGGGGAGGCAAGTCATGAGGAATGGGCAGCGTGGTGGGGAAAGTAGAAGGATAAGATGGAAGGGAGGCGAGCTTGGGTAGCATTAGTGGAGAGAGCAAGTCTCTAATAGTTGCTAAAAAGAGATACATTTAGTGAACAGGATTTCTTATTGTGCTGAAGAACTATCTAA
This sequence comes from Protobothrops mucrosquamatus, assembly GCF_001527695.2. Classification (NCBI taxonomy): domain Eukaryota; kingdom Metazoa; phylum Chordata; class Lepidosauria; order Squamata; family Viperidae; genus Protobothrops; species Protobothrops mucrosquamatus. Next base: position 948,543 of record NW_015386748.1, read on the forward strand.
GAGGCACCTATCCTGGGCGATGCTTTTTTAGCTGACTGGGGGGGAAATCCTGTATTGTGATGGAGCTAGTTACCTAAACCTTGGTCAAGGTATGCCATGTCAACAGAACAAAATCAGGAGAAATCAAAGAATACGGGCAAAGTACCCAGCCTCCTATACACACAGCAAGGTTCTGGATTCTTTGGGAGGAAAATCTATTTGATAGCAATTTTGGGAAATTTCAGTTAGGTCCCTTTCTCCTCTTGATCATGAATGTTACTGGTATTAATGCAAACTATATGCATAACCTCCTTCCCTGGGTTATATGTCTTTCTGAGTTGCTTTTCTTGTTCAAGAACATCTGTGCATTACAGTAACTGAAAAACATTAAAAATAAGCCATCCTGGGTAGAGAGGAGAAAACATGTTATGCAGTTTAATATTAATGTGCATTATGGGGAAAGTAGCAGATGAAAAACTGAGTTCTGTTTTGTCCAATACCTCTTATGAATCTCTTACTATGAAGAACATCTGGACTACGATGATACAATGCAGAAGTATATCATCTTGTTTTAAAATGTAAAGGGGGAGGCAGGCAATCTAGCATCCTCCAGATATTTCGGACTACAGCTCTTCTGGTCCCTTGCTATGGCCAATTGGCTGGGACTGATGGGAGTTGGTTCAGCACCATTGGAGTAGCCTGCAACCTGGATTTCTGTACTCTGCAGCTTGGATTTCTAATATGTCTTTTGAATCTTGGGGCACAGAGATAAAATAACAAGCTAATCCAAAAGTGGTCTTTTGTTTGCTTCTTTGCTGTTCAAGCTGAGATTTTTCTTGACTTGGGTCACTCTCCAGTACCCAAACCTTCAATTTATTCAGAGTATGAAATGTAACATTTAGAACAAGTGCCTTTTTGTTTTTTAAAAATAAGCCAACACAGAAATGATTATTAGGTCAGTTTATTTTAAATTCATAAGATAAATTGCTAAGGTAAAGTCATTTTAAACTTTGAACAAATACTCCTGTTTTGAACAAAATAATGTCTAAAATATCACAAGCTTGGAATATTCATTGCACTAATTTGCACTTACAGAAAGAAAACAGCAATTTAAATTGACAAAGTATCGCAAACTTAATATTTATACTTTGAAGAATCTTTCCCACTGCCATAATGTGATGAAGTGAGAACATGTTTAAGAGGAAACTGCAAGTCCCAGCTGCCATTCCACAGCATTTTTTTCTTTGATTAAATTAAATCATACAAAGCTAACATCTCTACAGTTCTTACAATTTGTCAGTGTTGATGTATGCAGTCTTTCAATACATTTGCCATATTTGGACTGACAGCAAAATACAGAATACGAACCCTCCTCCTCTGCACCACCTTTCTAGCATACTCTACAAGGCCTTTCACCATCATATCTGCCTGCCAGCTCAACTCTAATATCCTGTTCATTGTTCCCAACTCCCTGGTCTGCACCTTCATTGTCTCAATGCCTTCACAAGTCACGCATTTCCATTTACTGCCCTCCGACATTTGCTACACTTTCTATCGTCACCCCTCTCTCTCCTTGCTGTACTCTCTGCTGTTCTGACACCTCCCAATTTAGTATAAACTGCCAATATCATTAGCACTGTTTATTCTTCTACATTTTTAATGTGAATTTAGAACCCAAGCAAAAGGCTTTTCAGGGCATTCTTCACCAGATCCCATCCTGTATCATTTGTTCAGCAATGCTCCTAAATTCAATAAAAATGTGTTTATGAAAAAGTAAGCCACTGGGCCTAGCTCAGATCCAAGAACAATTTCTATGAAGTAAGATTTTTTTTTTATTCAAGTAGCTTTAAAATAAATGCCGTATATGAGAACAGTTTTCTAATTTCTGTATAGGGATATGTAGCATTGGGAATATTCCTTGTCCCGTTTACAAGATAATTAGGAATGCTAAATTATACCTGAATTGGGGGAAAATATATTATATTAGAACAGTTTATAAGAGAAGCAATTTGTAAACATATTGAAGACAATGTCTTGATTACCAAGAGTCAGCATGGATCTGTCCTCCATCTCCTTTAAAAAGATAGCTGCTTTAGTGAACCAGAAGAATGCTTTGCATGTGATCTTCTTCAATTTCAGCAAAAACTTTGACAGGATTCCACATGACATTCTCATTTACAAGTTGTTAAATTGTGGTTGGGAAGACACTACAGTTGGTTGACTAACCACACTCAAGTGGATTACATCAGGTTGGACAGCAATATCCAGTTTGATCATGCAAAGTTATGTCTTAGGTCCAGTATTATTCAATTTTTTATTGACAACTTAGATAACAAAATTCATGGGCTGTTTATCAAATTTGTGGCTGACACACACAATTGGGAAATCTGGCCAATATCCAGGATGACAGATCAAGATGGCAATCTCATTTGGACAGGCTGGAAGACTGAGATAAGAGGAATAAGATGTCCTTCAACAGGGAGACATCTAAGCTATTACAATTAGAGAGGGCAAAATATAGCACACACATATAAGATGAAGAATCGTGGCTTGGAAGCACTATTCTGAGAAGGATTTGGTTTTGGTTAAGGACAACAAACTGAGCATGAGTTGAAGTGTGAGACAGCTGCTAGAAGGGCTAATACAGTTCTGGATTTAATTAGAAGAGGATTTGTATCAAAGAAAGAGAAGCCCTTATTCCCATCTATTCTGCATGGATGAGACCATGCTGGAATACTGTTTATAACTCTGGATACTACAGTTCCAGAAGGATATTGATAAATAGGAACAAGTTCAGAGGAAGGTAATGAAGATGATACAGGGACTTCAGCCCATGAAGACAGGCTGAAAGAACTTTCAGGCTACCCAGAACTTCAGATAGTCAATGAGTAGAAAAGAAGATTGAGTGAACTCATGGTATCACTGTCCAAGTACATTTTAAAGTGTCATAGGGAACAAGGACAGGAAATCAGAGTAAGTCTGCTGAATTAAGGGATATACTGGAAACTCAAACTGGATCCAAATGAGACCATGGTTTCCTATCATGTGACTTTCCTCTTCACCTGCATTTCAACAACTGAAGCTGTCATGGTAGTGAAGAAACTCTGGTACAAGACAGCACCTTAGGTGAAAGAACCAACCTCAGCCTAGACCACATATGTGCCATGCTGGACCTCTGCCTGACCACTACCTATTTTAAATACAATGAAGGTTTTTATAGACATGAGCGCCATGGGCTCACCTGTGCCCCTCATTGTGGTCAATCTCTACATGGAAGAAGTAGAAACCAAAGCCCTAAACTCCTTCACAGGAATTCTACCCACTGACTGGTATAGGTATGTGGATGATACTTGGGTCAAGATCAAAACATGTGCTCACCAAACATAACTCTATGGACAGATACATCAAATTCACATGGGAAAATGTTAAAGAAAATAGTCTAGCTTTCCTGGACTGTGCAATACACTTAAGGAAGACAGAAGCCTTAACATTGAAGTTTACAGAAAATTCCCACACACAGAGCAATATTTACATTTTGATTCTCACCACCCACTAGAGCTGAAGACTTGCCTACCAGCAAAGATGTGGGGGGAGGGGGAAGAACTAAAACATATCAAGGAAGTCATCAGAAAATGTGGCTATACCAACTGGGCCTTCATCAAATCCCAAAAAAGATCCAGCAGGAGCTCCCCCATAACAGAACAATTAACAAAGCAACGTTGTCATTCCATACATTGCAGGAATATCTGAAAAGCTCAGGAGGATCCTTCAGCCAACACAACATACGTGCACACTTTAAACCCAAGAATGCACTAAGGTAGAAGCTTGTCCACCCCAAGGATAAAACACCCAGACACAAAGTAAGCAATGTAGTATATGCAGTACAATGCAGTGAGACATGTGCAGATCTGTACATTGGGGAAACAAAACAACCACTTCATAAACGCATGGCACAACATACCATGTTTCCCCGAAAGTAAACCCACCCCTGAAAATAAGCCCCAGCTTATTTTTGGGGGGTGGGCCTCTGAAAGTAAGCCCCACTTAAGGGCCTGCACGAACAGACGGCCTATGACGAGGCGAAGTAGTGCTTACTTCAGAGCCCAAAAGAAACACGGTAGGAAAACAAACTCATCAGGACAAAATTCAGCAGTCCATTTGCATTTTGAAGACAGCAAAGTCCACATTTTGGACAGAGAGGACCGCTGGTTTGAAAGAGGGATCAAAAAGGCCATCTATGTCAAAATTGAACAGCCCTCTCTCAATAGGTGGGGAGGGATATGACATCATCTGTCTCCAGTCTACAACACAGTCCTTTCAGCAGTTCCAAGAAGGCTCCACGCCTATTTGCACTACTCAGGTGACCCTGAGGATGCAAATAAACTTCCAGGTGGCCTTATTGACTCTCTAAAACAGCGGTTCTCAACCTATGGGTCGCGACCCCATTTGGGGTCGATCGACCATTTCACAGGGGTCGCCAAGCAAGGCTGTCCGCCATTTTTTTCCCCTTTTCCGGCGGGTGCCTTACCTCCCTTGAGCTGGGCCAGCTGGTGGTTGGCCTGCTCCGTCTCTGCCACTTGCCAGCTACGCCTCGGCCAGCGCAGGGGGCAGAACCACGCATGCACGGCGCTCCCGGGCAGGGAAAGTCCTCGACGTACGACCGGTTGGGTAGTCCTCGACTTACGACCGGTTTAGTCCTCGACTTACGATCGGTTTAGTCCTCGACTTACGACCGGTTTAGTCCTCGACTTACGACCGGTTGGGGGTCGCGGCATTAAAAAGGTTGAGAACCACTGCTAAAAGAATGCAAATGACCAGCTGTCTGCAAGGAATATAAATCCTTCCATTCCCCACCATCCAGTCAGAGCTGAAGAAACTTCTTGGATGAGAAGTGAAACGTCTTCAAAGAAAAACAAGGAAGTGCAGTTGCCTCTTGAAAAAGCACCTTTCAGTCAATCATGATCTGGATGACTGAGAATCTCCATAGACATTTAAAAAGTATGTTCCCTCCAAGTTGCAGTTTTGTTTTTCATCTGTAGATGGCAAAATAACATGACTCCTTTTTTTCAAGGTCATGTTCTCACTGCTGATAAGTAAAAAAGTGGCTTTTTAAACAGATGACAGAAGAAACTAGCAGGTATATAACACTGGAACCAATAGGGCCAAAATGTTCCCCCAGATTTGGGCCATGATTTGAAGATTTAAATATTTACTCTTGTTGGAATAATGACCTAAAATTGAGGGATTCATCTAACTCCATGCCCACTAACCAAAGTTGGTGAACGAAAATACAGACCTGTGGGGAGTTCCTTTATTTTTTCTGTGATTTGACTAAACTGTGAGAAAAATTCACTCCACAGAAGCTTGTGCACTTCCAAATTTCCAAAGGATTTGTGCTTGTGTCATGCTTTCCTTTCTGCTCATTCCATTAACTCTCCTTAAGTGCCGCCAAAAGACAAGTTGCTTACATCATATTGTAAGGCTCTCATCCACTGACCACATCCTCTGACTGAAAAGTAATAAGAGCCAATTGTAACATACAAGAAATACCCCTAGTTCAATATAGTCGAATGAAATGGGGATGAAAATAGCAGAATATGAATATGAGATTGATGAAAATCAGTCTGGAGGGCTCTTCCACACCTCAACTGCTTCTGTTCTTCCACCCTCAGAAGATTACATTAAAACTTGTTGCCAACCACAAAATGCTTGGAACAGCTAGCAATAAACATTGCTCTATCTTCTCTTGCCATCAGTTTGATAGCATCACAAATGCTTCCCTTCTCCAACTCCATATAAATGGAGAATGAAAATAATCATTTGTATATTATCCCTTTCTTCATGTTTCAAGCATTTATCTAATTGTATTCACGCGCCCCCCCCCCAGCAAACAGCTGTCTTATGAGAGGACTTAAAATGGCTCTAAGCCACTTTATTCTTGAAAGACCTGATCAGGGAGATGTCCTGAGTCAGGGAAATGGGCTATCCAGATATACAGATGATGGTGATAATGGTGGCAGTGCTGGTGATGATAGTTTCAAATACGTCATAACAGAAAAACAATTTGGCTCAGCTTTTGAATACAGTTGACATTGATAAACAGAGGTCTGGAGTTGCCCTTGAACTGGTGTGTAATCCTTAATTTTTGGAATTAAAAAACACACTAATGCACAACATTTATTCCTGATATGCTAGTCTTCTTGTTCTTTTTTTAATTCCATTCAATCATGCCTGATTTTTGGAAGCTGCCTGAACAAGTCCCTGCAGTTTTCTTGGCAAGGTTTTTCAAAAGTAGTTTGCCATAGTCTCCTTCCTGGGGTGGAGAGAAAAAGACTAGCCCAAGGTCATCCAACTGGCTCTGTGCTTAATGTGAGATTAGAATTCTTACTCTGCTTCTTTTTAGCCTGTTGCCTTAACCACTATACCAAATTGACTTCCTACTTGCATTCAAATATGGAGAATTGGCTGGTGGTGGAAATGATGTTCTGAACTTGTATAGTCAAGTCTTTCCCACCACTTAATTTTGCTGCATTCTCAGAGAAAACCATATCTTTATGCAAAATGATCAAATAGCAATAGCACTTAGACTTACATACCGCTTCACAGTGCTTTACAAAGCACTCTCTAAGTGGTTTATAGAGACAGCATATTGCCCCCAACAATCTGGGTCCTCACTTGACTGACCTCAGAAGGATGGAAGGCTGAGTCAACCTTGAGCCCTGTCAGGATCAAACTCCTGGGGTGAGCAGTGAGTTAGCTTGCAGTATTGCATTCTAACCACTGTGCCACCACAGCTCTTGTCAAACACAGATGAATTCAATTATTCCAACAGAGATATTGTCTTGCACACAGTATGTATGTCAACTGGCCTTTTCTATATTACCGTAGGAGCAACTCTGTGATTTCAAGTTAGGCTCCGAATGAGGTTGCTGAAGATGAAGAAGTTAAACTTCAGCTTTTGTTGACGTGCATTTCCCCAACATCACATGAGATCATTCTTGGTCTCTAAATGCTGTTGAAGTAGACTGAGAATGGGAAGAGATGATGAGTGTTTTTTTATTAACAGGGCTTAAAGTAATTTTAATAGCCTAACAAGGGTTATTATTTTCCCATGTGGTCAACAATAGCAGTACTAAAACTTCTCAGCTGAAACAAAGAAATCATGGTTGAGAACAGGATTGGAGAGATCCAGTTTTGTGACAAGATTGATTGCTTTGTGAAGAATAAATTCCTGGCTTTGAAACACACACACACACACATGTGCGCGCACACACAAGTTGTATATAGCGCCAACTGTGTTACATCAGGGTATTCTTTCAAGGCTTTAAACTAGTCACCTTTTCTGATTTCAAAGCAAATAATGTGTTATATGAACCTTAACTTTTAACAAATACATTTTCTACTTGGAAATAATTATTAGGTAAGAGATGGTGAAAATATATTGTGCAGTTCAGCAGACACCTATTTGGTCAGTGTAAGTTATGCATGGTCTATTCCTTTACATGTGCATATGTTTGCATATGTGCATGTATCACATGTCTCTTTATTATCTTAGTTATCTTAAACTCCTCTACTTCTTCGGAAGAAATTCTACCTTGTATGAAACAGCCCAAATTTTCTCAAGAGTCATCACTGTGTTTGTATTCTAGTTAGCTGAGAGGAAGGAGTTCATAAATGTTTTCCCTAAAATCAGCTGTTTGACATACTAGAGAAAAATTCCATTCTCTAGTAGCTCTGCTAAAAGAGAGTAGTCCATTATGTTTGCAATTCAGATTATAAACACAGAAAAACATGAGAAGCAAATGTTTCCATTTGGCCACCTATTGAATATAAATCATAGCTGAGCTTACTCAGTTTTCAGGCTTCCTTTAGTTTCCACCGACAGTTGCATTAATAGTTATTTCTAATCCAATGAGATCATTAAAATCTTCCTGTAACTTTGAAGGAATAAACATTCCAGACACCCAGTCCCTAATAGTCAACAAAATTCACAGATTTCATGCATATTGATAACAAGAAACTTCTAACATCTTCAAGACTAACACACTACAACATGAGTTTTCTCATAATGTCTACTTCATTAGATACATGTTATCAGAAATTTATTCTTAAGTATTATGTCTCTGCATGTAACAGCACGACATACCATTTTATTTCTCTAGAGTCATGCATCTGATGAAGTGGACTGTAGTCAATTAAATAAAGCTAACACTACAATACTATTGTTTTTGCTACAGCAGATTAATGAACTAACCCCTTGGTAATCACATGTTTTTATCATAATATATAAGAGTGAAATGTCTGATGGCTAGATTAGAAGTGGGGGAAGATCAGTGACTCTGCATATTGTTAAAACTGCAGGGATGATTTGAAAGAGGGTATTATTATCTGGTGCTTATGATTGTAAATTTATATAGCATACTTGTAAGCAGAGAAGCAAATTTGGGTAAATTAGCACTGGCAGCTGACTGGACTACTTGCAAATGGAATTGTATTACAAAAGAGATACGAGTTATATTTCACTCAAAACCTCCAAAATGATTGCTACAGAAATAAATGATCAATTACTATTTCCATTGCATATATTCAGCCACTGACACATTACACATCTTGGCAATGTATTTCTGATGTAAAAAAAAAAAAAAAGAATTCTTACGCTATACTTAAAGTGTCCTGTGCTATCCTATGCTATACTTGAAGCAGATGCTTCCTTTCTAACAAATACTATATGTATGTGGAAAATTATAATACATGAGGTTTCTGATGGTTTATGTGACTGGAAAGAGCAGTAGTTAATTTTGCTATGCTATTGATGTTAGAGATGTGGGGCATTATCTTTAACCCCCATTAAACTCCATACCTGGTTAAGAAGAAGCTACAGTGTAATTGATGAGCTAGGTGGCAAAAATAAGTTTCTAGGGATCAGGGATCTATTCACGTGTTTCTATATCATGGCTATTTTCTTAGTTGACCTTTTTTCTACTGTGAAGTACACTGGTCTCCAAAAGAGACTTCACGTGGCAGTGGTCAAAGGAGGACACATAATTCTGGAGAGGCACTCATTCTTCTCCCCAAAGGTCCTCTAGCAGCAGAGTTGTAGCACAGCCAATGCCCACATCAACTGGAACTGAAGGCAGCCATAATTCAACACATCTAGTGATGCCAGGTTAGGAAAGCCTTTTCAATAGCAGCTGCATATGTGGCCTCAAAGAGTTCCTTCAAACACTCTTTTAACCCAATGCAGTCTCCAGGAATGCTTGCTGCTTTTTGGCATCAGGAGACAATTTCAAAAATTCAGGACGAAAATGTTCCTATTCACCAGTTGCACATTGGGAAGAGGGGAGTGTGTTTCCAGTAGTAACCATTTCTACTTAGTGAACAGCAAACTATGGAGATCTTAGAAAAACTGTGCTTCCAGCGTCCTTAACCTAACTATGTCACAGTATGATGCAGAGGCATTGATAATATACCCTCCAACACAGAGAATCAAATCTAATGTGCTTAGCTGCCCAAACAGAGAAAAACAAAAATAAAGGAACTGAATATTTGTCTGGTTACTGGGCATGGTGGGCACAGTGCTGAGAACTTGGATATCGGGATTTGCCAAAAGAAGCAAGGACTCAGGAAGAAGATAGGCTTCTCCCCTTCGGGCCCTCAAGATGAAACTTATACAGAGCCTGTTGCTTAAGGAGACCTCGGAGTCGTTGGGAGGAGAAGAGTGGAAACTTCAGCGAGCTCCACAGTCCATCCTTTCCTTTTTTTTCTCTCGATAACAGAGAAGAAGCAAAGTTTTCCCATCTTCAACCAAACTTGTGAGGCAGTGGAGACACACAGCAACAGGTCATGGGTGGTGAAGATCATAGGGACATCTCAGAGGGGTGTTAGAATCAATAGGAAAGGAAGCTGAGAGAGTGAATGTCCAGGGACGTTGGGCACAGCAGAGGGCACTGCCTGGAAAAGGGGGAGAAGGGAGTTGTTACTGGAGGAGTCGCCAGCGCTGCTTCCCCAAGGCCACAGCCCCTTGGGCAAGCCCACTCCCCTCTTCCATCCTTGGGATGCGAGGGTCCCCGGCTTTGCTTCGTTCATCCTTGCATGCAACCTCTCAGTTTTCCAACCAGGGCACCTTTGATCTTTTCTTCACGTAAAAGAAAGGGGATAGAAGATAGCCCGGCCAAAATTGGCTTCAAGGCAGGCAGGCGAATGCTGCGATACCCACGCCCACTCACTACGTTGCTCTTCTTTGTAGCCAAGGGGGAGGGGGGGTGCCGTCGGAGGAGTATTGCTCCCTTATAAAGGTTACACGCCCGCTCTTGAAAGCTGCTCCCCACACACCCCATGCTTGCACGGATACACACACACACACACACACATACACACACCAGCTTCACCGCCCGTCACAGTTTGCCTCCGTATTGATCGGCGCTGCCTGGCCGCGCTTCCCCTGCAATTCCAGGTAGTAAATCAGTGCCAGGCGACTCCACCTCCCGGCGTTGCCATTGGGCGCCTGCTGTGCTCGGGTCGCAGTGATTGGTCGCCTCGCGGGCACAAGCCTTTACATAAGAAGGCGCTCGCTCTGCTGACTTGATAGAGCTGGAGAGATACACATTCACGCACGCCAAGCCCGAAAGAGCGGCGGCCAGGCGAGCGGCCACTAACGCTACAAGCACCCGCACGTGAAGAGGGCAGTCCGCCTGCCTGCCCGCCCGCTCGGAATGTTTCACGGCCAGCTGGTAGGCATGGAGCTGCCCCGGCGATCCGCTTGCCCGGTGAGTACAACTGTTTCTTACCCTACCGTGCACACATCCCGACCCGAGCAAAGTTTTCCAAATTCCCAAAGAGATGGAGACTTTGGGCGGGCGGAAAAGTTGCAGTTGGCGAATGATGCGGGGCGGGCGGGGGCTGTGTAAGCCCAGTCGAGGGCCACGTGAGACTGGCGGGCGGAATTTTGGGTCGAGGGGTGGGATTCTGGGAGAGAGCGGTGGGGAGGGGCCGCGGGAAGAAGCCCGGGCTTCGGAAACCAGGGAGTAAGAAGTGGAAGTGAAGGTTTTGGCAGACGTGATGGGGGCGAGGAAGCACTTTTCTGCGCTGGGGATGTGCGGGAGAGCCGCTGTGGAGACAGCTATCGGCTGTCCAATGGCACGCTGGATCTTCCTGAGCAGGGAGCTGTTTCTTGGAGTGCTCGCCTCCGGCAGTGAGCAAAAACGGAGCGCCAAGGTGACTGCTGCTCTCCAGATTGCACTAGTGCTGCTGGTGGCGGCAGCTGCTAGTGGTAGCAATGCCAGTGTTGAGGTTGGCTTGGTACCCTGCCGTTTGACATGGCCGAGGAAAGGCATGGTTCCAACTCTGAAGTGTAACTCTATGGGGCCCGGAGTTCTGACAGCTTCCTGAAAATCTGATAGGTCTGGTTCCAAATTCTTTGATTTTGTGGGGGGAAAAATATCACTTGCCTGCAGTATTAATGCAGGATCTGGGCTGGGAATAGCAAACTCTAGAAAGACAGCAATGCAGACAAAGCCAGTAGCTTTTCCTAGTTAGTGACTCCAGAAAAAAAAAACAATTGGAACCAGAAGCAATACTGGGCCAGTACTGAGGCTCAAACCTGAATTTTATGATGTCAATGCTTTTGATTGGTTGAACTTGTTTGCCCTCCTGCACTTTGCACAAGAATCTGGTGGGTTGGCATCTTGTGACATTTCTTAACTAGGTTGATATCAGCAGAAGTCATTGGCTGAACAGACATGATGTCATTGAGAAGGATGCAGGAATACATTTGGACAAATACTCTGTGAACTAGTGATGTCACTAGTCTACAATGAGGCAGAAAACCCTGTGTCACTGAGACTTTTGGAGAAGCATCTATACCAGCGGCTTCCGGCCTTTTCTATACCCCGCACCCCTAGAACGCTTCTGATATATTCTCGCACCCCTTACAAAAGTTCAAAATAAAGGCAACGAATTACGCATATACACTATAATTTTGAAAACCCAAGTTTTCGCACCCCCTGGAATATCGTCTCGCACCCCCAGGGGGTGCAAGCACACCCGGTTGAGAACCCCTGATCTATACTATATTGGTGATGTGGTTCTGTAGTTCAACTATCATTTAGGAAAATAGCAGAAAATGCTGGCTAATGCGGAATAGTGGTCCGCTTAAATTTTTGGTTGTGCTATGGCCACTCATTTGAAAGTATAGGATTTGCTAGGAGAATGTCTCGACTGAGAAAATCACATGCAATTTCTCCCTTCCTCTGACTAATGGCAAGAAATCAAAGCATGCATTTATTAGGAGATTATTGCATAGTGTTAGATTGTTATGCAAATCCCCATTTCTTTCCAACAGAAGACATCCATTGTCACCAACCCTACTGGTTTCTGCATATATGGGTACAAATAGCAGGGTAATCAGCCACACCCTAAGAGATCATGAAAATCGTGGAAATATGCAGCTGTTAATATACCCTCCTGAAGTGCCTCCTCTCTAGTTTGACAAGACACATCCCTGCTCCAAACATCATTCTTTTAGAAGCTTTTCATCCAGTCAGCATTTGGAACCACATGACTAGAAAACTAGAAGATAACTACAAAAAGCGGGATTATTATCACAGTCTTATGTTTGGGGGCAAATTTGCTGCAGCATAGACTCAGCATGGGCATTTTTGTCCACACTGCATTCTCTATGTAAGAGCTGACCCCTGGTAAAATAAAAAATCATAAAGTCTAGGGCACGAAGTCATGCAGATGATTTCCATCAATGTCCACAGCAAGAACAAAATGGCGTCCACTATTTTTTTTTCCAGCTGCCAAGGACATCAAAAACCATATCCGTATCTTGTAATCCTAACAGACATCTAAGACTGTTTCTGATCTTGGTTTGGTTCAAGATGTAAGTGGATTCAATCTTGAATCTTCTTAATCTATCAGTATCTTCCACCTTCAGAACTGACCTGAAGAGGTAAGGGCAGCGATTAAAAACAGCAACATAGGCAGCACACGAATACCCCGCTTCAATCCATTGCTTTTCTATACAATCCTGTTTGAACATGGAGATGGGGAGATTCTCCTTGTTTTTCCTTTATCATGTCATGCTGCTCTCTTGATACTTGCAGCCTTTCTAGGGGCGTCCTTTAGTGACTTTTGCAGGCATATGAGCAGTGATTGCTGAATGGCTGCCCCCAACCCAGGAAGTAAAATCTTGAAACCTGAGAACAAAACAGGGATAGGCAACCTTTGGAGTCCACTAGACACATTGGGAATTTTGAGTCATGTCATGAACAATATCACAAAATGGCTGCCATAGTCACAAAACTGTCAATTTTTAAAAAGAGAAATGTGAAATTGATCCCCGCTACTTCCTTTGGTCTCACCTTCCAACCCAAAATACTCTATTCCACACCCAGCTTTACTTTTGCTTTGAGATTTTTGGGGGGTCCAGGAGTTCCTTTTCTAAACAAAGCCCTGGGCTGCTACCATCTACAATTTTTGTTTTCTAAGTAAGTTTGAATATCGTAGGTGACTTAGAGGCACTCATGGTAATGATGGTGGAGGCTGATCTCTTGCTTTGCTATAGGCCAACTTCTTGGTTCAATTTTTCACTTGAAAAAGAAATAGTAGTCAGGGAACCCAGTAGCACTGAGGGAAGCATTCACAAGTACAGTTAGTCCTCAAGTTACAACAGTTTCATTTAGTGACTGTTCAAAGTAACAATGTCATTGAAAAAAGTGGCTTATAACCATTTTTCACATTTACAACCGTTGCAGCATCCCCATGGTCATGTGATCAAAATTCAGATGCTTGACAAATGACTCTTACTTATGACGGTTGCAGTGTCTTGGGGTCAGGTATCACCTTTTGTGGCCTTCTGACAAAGTCAATGGGCAAGTCCAATTCACTTAACAATCATGTTAGTAACTTAACAGCTGCAGTGATTCACTTAACAACTGTGGCAAAAAAATTGTAAAATGGGGCAAAACTCACTTAACAAGTGTCTCACATATTAACAGAAATTTTGGGCTCAATTGAGGTCATAAATCGAGGACTACCTGTGATTTTGTTCACTCAGGACTAGAAACTTCACCAGCCGACTTGGAACTAGATCACGAATGGATTTAAATGGAGATAACAATTTCACTAACTATCCTCTACCTGACACTCTTCAGATATATTGGGGTCCAAATCCCAGTCATCCCAATCTAGTGAGATATGTTGGCTAAGGTTAATTAGAATTAATGCTCCAATACTTTGGGAGGGGCTAAGCTATGCAAATGCCAGGCACAAATTGAGTAGATTTGTGTTAGAATTTCCAGGAAAGTAGTGTACAAATTATAATGCAGGACAAATGCAAAGATGAAATTTGGGGCTGGAGGCAAGATTAATTTCTAACCTGTTTGTCTTTTCCTGTGTGATACTGTATACTGGCTATAACATATGATGAAATATATGATCATGATTCCTAATCAGTTTTCCTCAATAACTATTGGAAACTGTTCAAAATAGGCCTAAACAGAACAATTTTCCATATAAGGATTTTGTAATGTGTTCGGCAACTTTTTCCGATGGTGCTAGGAGCATAAAAATCAGGTCTTCCAAGGTCCAAGGGGAAAATTGAAATCCCACAAGTGGAAAGCAGAGGTTACAAGGATCAAGTACATTTTCTTCACTGCCTGCGCACAGGTGCAAGCTCTGAGTGCATGTTTGTGTGTGTTTAGGAAGGCAACTTAATTAATGGCCATTTCCCTAATGATCTATCTAGAAATGCACACTGATGTATGAGTTTAATTAGCTCAAGCCAAATGCTGGGAGTGCGACAGAAGAACACGTTGTCTTTGTCACCAGGCGCCTGTTACCATCCTATGTTTATGAGAACTTATTTAATGAAGAGTTAATCTGTGCCTAAACTGGGGGATAGTACCAGCTACTGGCCTTGTATGATGGATTGTTTTGCTATGGAAGAACACAAGAAAGATGCATTTGCTCTTGTACTGCCTACCTAGTCATTTGACCCATAGACACCTACGAATGGCTTCTTCATTGTTTCTAAAGCCAATAGGTGGAGTTTTTCCTAATGAGAGGACCAAACCTGATAGCTCCCAGTATTATTACATCATAACTATTCATACTAATCATTATTAACTGCAATTATATGCACCATTCCTTATATATCAGGAATGACCAAGTTTACTCTTTTCAGTTTTGTTTTGAGTAGGTTTTCTATATTTCAGGCCACATCATGAATTCTGCAGCCCTAAATTCAATTGCAAACCATAATGAAATAGATAAATTTCATCCATTGCCTCTTCAGAGAATAATTTTGAGCATATGGTGATTTCAATGAAGTCATGGGAAGCTTGCTGATCTTTGAGCAGAAGGAGAAAAAGCGTAGGACATGCCTAGTTGTAGTACCATCTGCCCATCAGTATAGGTAGCCTGGATACTCACAATTGTTCAAGACCACCTCTGGGTTTGGATCCAGCAGGAAGATTTGCAAGAGCTTACCTTGAGATCTATTTTCTAGAAGGGTTAATACCACAGGGTACTGCTAAGAGGGGTTAGGACAGTCCCCAAAGGCCAATAATAGAGCTAATGAGTTATTATCTGTAGAAATGTTCACAAGACAGATTACCTATTCCATAATGCATTTTGACAGCCTTCTTATTCACACAATCAGGGTGGATAAAACAAGATGAAACGATGGGCTTCTCCCCCTTCACACTTTCATTCCAAGGGACTTTAAAGGAACTATTGATTCTAACCTACAATACTGATTATAAAAATACTCCAAACTGACAGCCCTGGCTGGGGGAGGAAAGATAGTTATTAACATAAAATATAAGAGTTTTCATATGCAGATACTGACAGAATGAAGAAGTGCCTCTTTTTTTGCTAAGCTTTAACTACTCTTGTTGTCTTTACAAATGAGGGGAGAGATATTCATCTGTTTTAAGGATTAATAAAGCTCATTGCAACATTGCCTTCTCATGAAGTAAAGGAGGCTATCCTATCTAAGAGTCCATCTTGAACTGAAAGGTGACTTCTGGCACAAGATGCTTTATTTGCTGCCATCTTCTTTTTTGCATGGATTATTCCATAGGAGAAATCAACAGACATTCTGTGGAAGTGCTTTAATGTTGAGAGGATCCTGCCTCAAGAAGCAGACTAGATGGCCCTCAGGATCTGATCTTCATCAGAATTACTGGAAAATTATGAAGCAGAGTGTTATCAACTTAAAACAGAAATGGGATGTTATTAAAATGCTTGCTCACATCACTGCATTTTGGGTGTAAATATATATTATGTTGCCTGATATTCTTTTATAGATTCTTTCTTTCCCGTCTTCTAGCTCAGGCTAGCCACAAAATCAACTATTCTTTGATGGAATCAAAGGAGAGAGATGGGACATTCTTCTTGAAGGAATGAATTAAGGTCCTTTCTCTTCCTTTTAATTCTGATGAATGGATGTGAGATCTAATAGTCTAACCTAGTATATTTTTGTTTCTCTTCAGCAGAGGTGTGGAATTCTGAAGCTAATATGTTTTCACATTCCAGTGTGAATTCTGAGACAGTTGAATTCACTTTCAATCCTGAAACTAGATGTTTGGTACGAACTATAGTGTCAGCACATCCTGCTCTTCACAACAGCTGAAATTTTCCATAGATCTAGTATTCCAATGCTTCCCCCCTAAAGCTCAGAAGATTAAGAAACAGATGTTTCCTGCCCACAGTGGAATAAAAAACAACATCTCTCTATTGGTACTTGAGCATTAGGCAACTGCTGACCAATTCAGAACTAAACCAAAGTCTCCAAAACTGCTTGCCCAATTCTACAAGGAGTGGTGGCAAGCCTACTCCTAAGAATTTAACAGGATGGTTATATCAGATCCCTGCCAGTGCTTATCTGCATGGGTAAGTAGCAGTGAAATGGGCAAAACAAGCTAGATTTTGAGCCTCGATGGCACAGTGGTTAGAATGCAGTATTGCAAGCAAACTCTGTCCATAGCCTGGAGTTTGACCCTGACTGGCTCAGGTTTGATTCAGCCTTCCATCCTTCTGAGGTTGGCAACATGAGGACCCAGATTGTTGGGGGCAATATGCTGACATTTGTAAACTGACCAGAGAGTGCTATAAAGCAGTTTGGAGTGGTATGTAAGTCTAAGTGCTATTCCTATTGTTATTTTCCATAGTGTAATAATCTGTTACAGGATTCCTGCATTAAAAATAAAACTCAGCTACTAAGTGAATTGGTGATGTAGCCACATGCCTCTCTTTATAGGTGCCAAGGTTGCTGCTACTGCTGTTGTGGAGCTTGGTTCTGCCTTGGCCTGGTGAAGGATCCCAGCGTAGTAAACCCATGTTCACAGCAGTTACAGATCAAGTCCTTCCCCCTGACTATGACAGCAACCCGACTCAGCTCAACTATGGTGTGGCTGTGACTGATGTAGACCAGGATGGAGACTTCGAGATTGTCGTGGCTGGGTAGGTACCAAGGAAAATGCTAAGTATTGCTAGATGCATCAGAAGTTGGGCTGCCACCCCACAATGAGCCATATTTGAGGAGAAAGAATAGTCTAGAATTAACAGGATACAAGGCAGATGGTTACATCCCAAAGGCTGGTTTCATACAAAGAGTCAAAAAAGGATAATGTATTATTATTATTATTATTATTATTGTTGTTGTTGTTATTATTATTTTGCCTATCTCACAATCCCAAGCAACTCTGGGTGGGTTTGGCTAACTGCCATACAGTATGTGACTTCATCCAAAGTTAGAAAGTTCATCCAAATATAGATTTGTTTGTAAGCCATGCCCAAACTATTATTTATTTTCATCGTGGTATATTGAACAAGTTATAATAGTCTAATTCACATATAAGAAAAGCCCTAAATCACTTTATAATCACAATAGCTGGATGCATATGTTCCATTAATTCAAAACTAAACAAATTATATTAAAGTTTACTACAGTTTGTGAATTCCGACCCTGTTTCTCAGAAGAACTTGGACACTGTTATGTTTGTGGGGTTTTACAAATATTCTGGACTAAAACTGCTAACACTCCCACTTAGTGAGATGTGGTTTTCTGGTTGAGGCCTATGAGAAATGTCATTGAAAACCTCTGAAAGGCATTAAATTGGGTAAGGCTGTAAAAGGAAGGAAAAGTATAGATATTCATATTCTACTTTGTTCTTAGAACATGTAAAGGTTTATATGGAGCTGCTGAAATAAACCAAAAATAACATCTGTGCAATGATTCAATTTCAGATGTGTATGTGGATTCTCAGTGGAACTACTGTACAGTTGCATCCTCAATGCTTACAGCCTAACTGTCTCCCATATCACTTCCCTGATTAACTGCTTCTGCCAGTAGCCTTCTCAGCTCCCACCCCAGTTTCCCCAACCTGTCCAGGCTAGAATCATGACCTAGGAAGTAGGGGCCAGAGGGGACTGTCTCTTTATACCTGGTCACTGCTTGTATAACTTGTACTGTCATAAAACATGTCTCAGTTGCGCTGACCTGGAAATAATATATATCCATTGAAAAGCTCTTCTGTCTAGGATTTCCTAGAAAACAGGGAAATTGTTTATATAACCAAATTTGTTTCACCGAGCCCTCTCAATCTCTTCTTGGCCTTGATTTTTCCTAGCTCTTGTTGTTTTCCATCTATTTATACCATCCCTATAGCAGGAAGACAAGATGGCAAGTCTGTTTTAAACACATGGACTACTAGGGCCATCATTTTAGAACCCCATATTTTTCTGTTTCATCCCCACTGGGCTGCTGGGGACCTCAGTTGCCTGAAGTTGCATTCTATCTCAGTGGTCTCCCAGGATCTTTCACTAACAGATTCCAATTTCCATGGCTAGCAGTTTTTCATTTGGATTCATTTGCATGTCACCTCTTCAAAGATTGCTCATATCAGTAAAACATTAAACTACTTCACAAACTGTAGTCCACATGCTGCTACACAAGCTCTTTGGAAGAGCAGTCTTCAACCTTACTGAATGATCACAGAGAAAGAGCCACCCAAATTGGGTCAGCAAGCTGTTCCAGGCCAGGGGACAGCATGCAAAAAAGGCCTGCCCTCAAACATCCATTTCCTTCATGTCCTGGGGGGACATGCAGCATATCATGTCAGCCAGCATGTACTGGATAGACATCTGGTACCTGCAGTAGAGGGTCCCAGTATTTTTTTGAAAAGACTTAAGCTATAACGAATCAAGACTGGGCCTGGCAGCTAACTGGGAACCAATATAGCCTTGTAGGATAACTGTTACTCTGCTGTACTGTACTCTATTGTTTTTAAGGGTCACCTATTTGGAGCATATTTCAATCTAGATGACTAGGTCATCAATTACTATACAGGTAGTTTTCGATTTACAACAGTTCATTTAGTGACCATTCAAAGTTACAATGGGATTTGTGACTTATGATGGTTTTTCACACTTAAAGACTACTGCAGCATCCCCATGGTCACATGATCAAAATTCAGATGCTTGGCAACTGATTCATAAAATGGGGCAAAATTAACAAATGTTTCCCTTAGCAACAGAAATTTTGGGCTTGAGATCGTAAGTCGAGGATTACCTGTAGTTGGAACCTAGTTCTAGCCTCTAGGCACCAGGTCGAAGCTGTTACTATATATCCTGAAGTGGGGCCATACAGTCATAGTTGTATTGATAATACCCCACCCTAAATTAAAGAATGACCTCTCTCAAAAGTGTCATATATATGTTTAAAAGAATGTAAAACAAGAGTTAATCACTCCTTCCCCATCAGCATTGATTTCTCCAATTTGGAGAACAATTTAGAATCTCCCACCTTACACACACACACACACACACACACACACACACCTTAATTAGTTAACCTTTCACACAGATTGGGGAACTTTTTCCTCTCAATTCTTCATGCTGACCTTCCCCAACCTGGTGCCTCCAGTTGTGTTGTAATGACAGCTTCTAGAATTTTCCTATCTGGAAATTCTGGGATTTGTAATCCCAATGCAACTGGAAAACTTGGCTGGGGAATTCTGTTTTGTACAAAGGCTGTGTTTATTGGAACCCAGATTATCTTATTAAGCCTATAAAACTGTGGACAGACAGGTGTTTCTCATAGGTGAGGAAAAGTTTATGGCAAGTCCAGACATGGGGAGGAGTGCCCTGGTTTGACCTGAAGAAAAACAAACTTTCTCTCACTCTGAGGAAAGGCAACCTTCTCTTTTGCTCTTCTGACAGCCTCGGTGTGCACCTTGACATTGTGTTAATTGGCTGCAGCAGAGTGAGAGAGTGCTTCATCGCATTATTGACACTGTGCTTGGCTTGAGTTGGTGCACAGGAGTGAGCAGGCATTCAGCTGTGTGCTCCTTGTATCCCTAATCTGACAGTCCCTTGAAGAGGAAGGATAGAAGGAAATGGGAACCAGCCTGGCCAGCTGCTCAGAGAGAAACAGCATGTTTTGCCTTTAGGGTGATCATGCTAGACATGCATTGACAAATGTGCATATGGAGAAGTGGAAGTTTCCCATGAATGAACAATCAGGAATGTGTGCATACTTGCCGGGGCTACTTTAATGTATCATTAAGAAGAGGCAAGTTATCACACAGGAAACAATACCTTATTTATTTATCACATTTTTTAAACCACATGTCTCCCTTACAAAGGGGCTCTGTGTTAGAATGGTATGAGTCCAGATGCTTTTAAAGGATCCTCATAATCTCTATCTAGGAATTCTATAATCCTGTCAAGAACAAATAAGCATCAGATAATGAACTGACTATTCTAACTAGGCTGTTGTCACATGTCGACTTACTGGCTCCCCTAACCTGCTGCCATCCAATTGTTGGGCTGTGGTGCCTCACCCCTAACTCTACCTAGTAGAGGCTCCAAATCTGGAGAAATCGATTCTAATTCTCAAATATTACTAAAAGAAATTAATGGTCCCTTCTGAATGATTATAAATGATACATTAACACAAGGAGACTAAAAACTGGGCTGCACATCTCGTATTTAACAATATTGCAATTACTTAAAATAATGATGATGGATAATCATTGTAAATGATATTAAATTCTAAGTGTGGGAATCAGCACTTTTCCCAATTTGTAGACTTCTTTACAGGATATCTACCCTGCAGCTTTCCTTAAATTAGTCCCCTCTAGCTATTTCAAATAACAAATCCATAAGACCCATTCGACATATGGTTCGAAAATATGGGGAAGATAGTTCAAAACATCTTGAGAGTGCCCAAATGGGAAAGGTTGTAACTTTCCCCCAAATGATGGTGTCTAAGTACATTGTGCTACACAATCCTATAATTGCTAGCCAGAATGCCAGTTCAACCAAATTCACTAGGAATGGTGGAAGTGATCATCCACTTGAAGTGGGGGGGGGAAGGCTTTTTACAATAAGATATTTCTCTGGGTAAGAATTACATTCAACCTGTTCCTGATTAATCCTTGATTGCTTCAATTTCTTAGAAGGGAACTTTACCCGACAAACTTACTCATTAATCTATGTGTTCACCTGAATCCATCCATCCTTTTTATTCCCGTCGTTCCTCTGACCTTCCTTCATGGATGTGCATTCCAGACGCGACATCTCCATCACTCTGTCCTAAACTGTCACCAAGTTGTTAGTATTCTTGCTAAAGTAGAAACAGTATGCTAGTTTTTTAGTTATGGCCTTAACAGAGGGAAGCAGAGCAATTGGAGCTTCCTTCTGAGATATGATTTATTTGCAGTCTGAAAAGGATTTCTGCTTTTGCTACACTTCCCCACATTTAGCCTGAGATGCACCATAATTGCCCTCCCCAACACACACACATATACATCTTTAAAGCACAATAGTGACTTCTTTGGTATTTAGGCTTAAAGCCTCTTGACAGAATTGGAACAAAATATAATAAAAACAAAAGAGAATGTAATCATAACGTATTTAAAAGGTAATACATTAAAAAACAATAACAGCAATAAACAAGTCACCTAAATTCCTGAGAGGGCCAAAAAATGTAATTTGGTAGTGAAAGGATATAACAATATCACACTGGTGGAAGGAGCACTTGATCATGGCGGAGGAGATATTAGTGCTAAGTAATACCTTGGCAGGCTGGCACACAGGAGGCCCACAAGCTGTAGCAGCATATTCCCATGCCAGGCACTTAAAACCCATACCTTGGACTTCCTAGTTTAAGAATGAGAAATATATTAGAGCTGCTGCCACCAGAAGATGGTCTATGCAAAGTTTACAAGTATCACTTGCAGATCTAATATACCCAGCATTTCTAATTTCCTTTTGATATTGCTCTTAATAAAGGATAACAAAGCATTTCATTCAGCCATGGGCTGCAGCTGCCCAGATTTAGACCACTTTGCATTGCAGAGTGCAACCTTTTGTGGGAAGATTTCCACCCTAGGATTGCCAGGGCTATGCTTTCTGATATAGCGCATTTCAAATCTTGCAACGATTAAATAAACTAAAGAATATATTTTTGAAAGAGAGGCTGGAATAACCCAAAACAATGTTAAGCCAAACATGTGGCTTGTATTATATGTAAGTTTCTTTCCCACTGATTTTTATAGAAGAAGAATATGGGAGATCTTGGAGTTATTCAAGTAGTTGAAAGATTCCAAGAGGCAGATTATTATCTATATATAATAATTTCAGCCATAACATAAACCAAATTCAGTGTTTTCTGAATCTACTTTTATTAAAGGGCGAAGAATCAGAAAATATATACCGGTATATTGCACCAAATGTGAACAAGACACACATCTTAAAATAGAGGATTACCATATTTTCTGAAGGCAGTTTTTCCTACTTCAGATTACAAAGTTCTCATTTCAAAACGCACCTACAACAGTAGCCAAAGTGTGTTACTAAGGGCATTTCATAGACCCACTGACACATAAAATTCAGCCTCTGATGCAGCCTTGGCCCTTTAAACCATTAACTGGTTTCTTGAAAGGCTCCCCTCTTGATCTCCTTTGAGGATAGATATTTTCTCTTGGGTTTTCAAATATTGCCCTCAAGATTTTACCAAATTCTATGTTTATTACTAGCTCCCAGGACTCCCCTCCCCTCTGTTGTATTTTCTCTCTATGCTGTACATTTTCAGCCTTAGCAAACTCTATGCTAACCACATTAGAGTCACACATCATTAGCTGCCAGATGAAATCACTCAGGCGTTTCTGCAACTTTGCATTGTGTGATGTTAACATGGATGGATGTCTCAAAGAATTCAGAACTCTCCCTTAATCAAACAAACAGAATTCTACACAACTAGAGGAAGAGTATACTTTGGCCAAATCCATTAACAAGACAGATAAGTACTCTATAAAAGCAGTATTCTGATCTGATACTACAGTACTTTAGGTTTTTGTCAGTTCTGTTTCAGAGGCCTTCCCATCGTCCCTTCCTGACAAGGGCTTTAGGTCAAGCCCATGTTATATGCCTTTTAACAATACAACCCCAGATAAATCCTGATTCCTGAATAGGAGGAGAAACTTCTATTTGCATCTTGCATACATCAGCTGTCTGAAATAAGATAAGAAATTTATTTTGGGCTTTTACGATTTGGTCTCCATTTTCCTGAGAAGCCCCAGTGGTGCCTGACTTAATCCCCAAATCCTTCAGCCTGTCAGAAAAGATTTAGAAAAGGAACTCTGTCTCTATAAATATAGGAAACACAAAATCCAGCTCTTCTTTTTTAACCTATTTTTCCCAATGAATCTCACTGATCTGAAGAAGGAAAAAGGAACAGTATAAAGCTATGTAGTAAAACAAAATGATTTAAACATGCTTAACTATAAGTGGCATAACATTTTTATGTGCATTTGTCTTGTGTTGGATGAAAAAAATAGACTTTCCTGATATTTTAAAAAAATATAATCCTAAATTCCATAAGCATCACTCCTTGTCGTGAACTTTGTACCTTGCCCTGTGAAGGTTTTTAATCAACTTTGGTGAATTATGTGTCTTGAAATCTTACCAGATTAATGTATTAAATCTGTACTTCAAAGCATTTTCATAAATGTGTGATGTATTCAGCAGACTTGAGGAAAACAATGGCTCTATTCCTTTTTCTCTGTTGACTTTTTTTTCACAAAATCGGACAGTTTTTTGGAAAGGTAGCTGTGGCAGTTGCTGAGAGCCTTGTGACTCATTAAAATCTAACAAATCCATTATGGCAGAAAAGAGGCAGGAAGGTGATTAATCCAGTGTGCTAGAACTCAGGCTGAGTTACTGGCTTCTTAATAAGGCGGAGCGGTGGAAATGATGAGAAAATATGGAAAGCATATTGGTTCCCACCACTATTCTCTTCATTAAAGTCCATTCCTTTCTCTTCTCCAAGAATAGAAGATACTGGGAATGCTTGATTGCCTAATTGAGGAACTACATTAGCAGCAATAGAAGACTTCACTTTGATAGGAAAAAAAGAAAAGAAAAATTATTTGAGGAGGGCTAATATCTGAAACCACTCTTGCTCACACTTGCTTCATTTCTTACTCTCTGTTCCTTCAGGTACAATGGACCCAATCTGGTGCTGAAGTACGACAAGGCCCGGGGACGGCTGTTAAATCTTGCAGTGGATGAACACAGCTCCCCCTACTATGCATTGAGGGATCGTCAGGGCAATGCAATTGGTGTGGCAGCCTGTGACATTGATGGAGATGGATGGGAGGAAATTTACTTCCTAAACACCAATAATGCCTTTTCTGGTGTGTGTCAAAGTCATCCATCCTTGACATTTAACTTACCACTGACAACCAAATTAAGGCATCAAACCTCTTGAATGTTCTATGCATTTCCTTTCATCTTCTGATATCCATCCAACTATGATATTCATACCCTCAAATCCTGCTAATCAGAATCAACGTATCCTACATATTCAACAGTCTTCCAGGGCTGATTACATATTGCATCTCCCTCATATAATATCTTCACTCATTCATGCTTTGACACTTCCATCTCATGGCTCCATTAAACCTATGGCTTCAACTTGCTAGTTCACGTTACCTCACTGGTGCCAAAATAGAATTTTGTCATTGTCAGTACAACATACTATATGTGGGAAATATACATTGTCACTACAACATACTATATGTCTGGAAATCATTGTAGCAGCTTGACCAGTGCTGACTTGTTCCAGGATCTATTTAAACTGCCCAAAAGAGGTGACAGAAACATGAAAGTGATTCTCAGAGGGGACTGGATGAAGACCAGGAGTCTGCTCAGCCATCTTTCTTTCTTGTTTGTGGCATCCTATAGGCTGCCCTCTGCATAGTTTACTCTGGGACTTCACCTGCTAGCCTTGTACCACTGCCATTCATTTCCTGACCTTCACTGGCCACCAGGGTGGGATGTTTCAAGCCTGGAGTTAATTTCCCAGCTGAGTGATTTTGTCGATTCTCTGGCAGCAGTGGGGCTGGCAGACAATGGGGGGGGGAGGGCAGTGTAGAGAGACTTGGCTGCTGACTCAGGGTTTTGCCAGATCTCTAGTTGCCAGCAGTGACTGCAGCTCTGAGGGCTTGGAATTGCAGGGGATGAAGGAGTGCCTCTGGGACAATGTTCCTTGAGCTGAATAGGACAGAGGAAAGATGGTGAACCTCTGAAGCATCTAGGCCTCTGTGGCTCCACTGCCATTATTGTTTTCCTTTGGGAGGATGAGTATCTAGCTGCTAGGCTGGCACTAGACTCCTTTATGATATGCTCTTGCCAAAATCACATATGTTGCACTAGTCCATGTCCATACTCTGCCAGCCTAATCTTAAGGCCTAGCCCTTGCTTAATAAAAATTGCAATTAGACTGATAGGCCCCTTTTCTTCTCTGGGCTTCAGATGGGGTTATGGGAAGTTCCGGGAAATGCTGCTTGACCATTGGCTTTTCTGTTAAAATTCCATGCTGGATTTTGACTGCTTCTAGATTCTTTCTGAATAGCTTGTGGCAGCCCTGGAACAATGATTGCTTTCCTCCCACTTACTCAAAGCCCTTCTTTAGATCTCTGTGGCCCTTTCCCTAGGAAAAAAAGACACTGCCAAACCCCTGTTCCTTCCAGAGTTGGGCTGGGCCCTTTACCTGCTTCATCGATCTACTCTTGGTTCTGCTTATCTGTCTTCTTGACACACCTAATTATAGCTTTGCAGCTCCCAAAGACTCCCACTCTTTAAACCAGCCAATCACATTACTCCCGGCATCAGGGTCTGGTCATCGATTTTTTCTTTTCCCCTTTCCCCTTATGATGTACATGGCTCCGTGCTGCTTTCGCACATTTTTCCTTAATGAATGTATTCTTCTGGACCTCCCTTACCAACACTTAAGCTTTGTTGGAGTTGCTGCATTCACGGCAGCGCAGTCCCAGTCGCAGCCCTGCATACTAGCTAGCAGTTAGAGACTCGTGAGTGTGGGTATTGGAGTGGAGAAGCTGTAAAGACTGACGATCAGGAACTAGGTGCTCAAACCGGACAAGAAAAAGAAGGATTTGGTTTGTAGAGGCAAGTTGGGATAGGGATTGTTTGATGGTTACATGCACAATCTGCACGTACATACAAATTTCACATCTGCACAGTGCAATTGTGTTGTTTCAGGATGGGTTTATGCCAAATTTTTCCACCTCTGATTACTGGAATTTAGAGAAAACATAGTTCAGAATGTACTGAGATAGAGTACAGCCTGAGGGCATAAGATGCTTGATGTCTTCTCTCTCTTTCCCAGGTGTAGCCACCTATACAGATAAACTATTCAAGTTCCGCAGTGGGCGCTGGGAGGACATCTTGAGTGATGAGGTGAATCGGGGTGTGGCAAGCCGGTTTGCTGGACGTTCCGTGGCATGCATAGACAGGCAGGTGAGTGCATGAGGTGGGCTCGCTGAGGCTATCATTTCACAAGCACTGGTCTCTGGCATATATGTGGAGGAAAGAAATTGGAACCAAAGAAGCATAATCTAAGCTGTGTAAAGAGAAAATGTTTTTGGAGAGGCCTTGTTCTCCACCCAGCCTCCCCTGTGACCAGGCTTTGCCCCCTCCCCCACAGCTGTCAGGACTCCCATCAGGGGCTGCAGTGCCAGGCGAGTGCCGTGCTGCTGATAAACACCAGCCTGTCTGGGTGATTTATGCCCCTGTCACCTGCATTTTCTTCTCTCTCTACCTTGCGTGGTTTGTTTTCCAATGATTATTGTTAAATCAGGGTGCCATGGGAGAACAAAAGGGGGCAGATGGTGGCTGACAAAGAAGCCTGGGGCAAACATGGGCATGTGAAGACCTGGCATGTTCCTTTTGGAAGCCCCCTAGCAAGGATAAGAAAACAACCATGTCTGAGTAGACTCCTTTTGCTTGTATATTTAAGGGTCTGGCATGGCGTTTTCTTTACCAGACTTATCCTTATCACAGCTATGGAACTGCGACCCACTGGAGGTACACAACATGCCAGACCACGGCTTGAATATTTTGTGGCTCATTATATTTTGGAAACTCGACCATTTCGTTATATGAATCAGATTATTGTGTTACACCATCACAGTTTACATTTGGGCATAATATAGGAACATCTGGTCTGGTGGGTTCACATGTTGTGTGAATCTAGCTATTCTATCCATGTGTGGGGAATTGATGGGAATGCTTCATTGGAGCTCCGGTTCTCAGTGCTTCTATTCCCTTCCTTCCCACAGGGGTCTGGCCGCTATTCCATTTACATAGCTAACTATGCCAATGGAAGAGTTGGTCCTCATGCCCTCATTGAGATGGACACAGCTGCCAGTGATCTAGAGCATGGCATTGTGGCACTGAATGATGTGGCTGCAGAAGCTGGAGTCAATAAATTCACAGGTATGAGGGAAGCAGAGGGTTACTATTTTGCTGAAGAAGACCTGAGGATATAAACTGGGAAGACCTTTGATCAGAATGAACTGCAGGTTTGAAGGAACTCTTGTCCTCTGTGGGCTTTTCCTTTTTTGTGTTGCCCTAGGTTTCAGAATAAATTTATCTTTCAGTGCCATAGAACATAATTTATAGTTTTTTTTTTCCATGTTAGCATTTCCTCTGAACAGTAGCCTATTTTTGTTTTTCCTGAAATTCTCCATTCCATAATGCATTGTTTGGGGGGGGAATAAAATGGCTTTCAGCAGGAAAGAAATGGGAGTTCTCCATGATGGATACCATTTTGCTTCAGAATCTTCCACTGGTCCTTTCTTAAAATCCTACAATACTCAGGCCTAACAGCATATCTGGAGCTTTAGGGCAACACTATTGTAGCCACCAATTGAGTTGTGGCTGCCAGAAACAGACCTCTGAGATGGAGGGAAAACTTGCCTCAGACTATCCTGGGCCATTCTCTGACTCTAGTCCCATTCATCTTGGCTCAGCATTCAGTCTCAAAGGTCCTGAATTCTTACCAAATATTTTGTGGGTATTAGGGAACTTCAGGGTAAAATAGGGATCCTCACAATGGATTTCAGTGTTTATCAATTCATAGGATTCACTGTAGACAGAGGCAGGAAATAGGAGAATGAATCCATTGTTGGGGGTTTTGGTCTTATATTCAGGCTAGGATTTATTTCCAGTGCAGTTTCTGCTTCACAGGGAACAGGTGATTGGGAGTGCTCTGGAGCTTTCACTCCTCTTGTTCCCAGGGGGTCGGGGCGTAGCGGTGGGTCCCATTCTCAGTGAAGCTGCCTCTGACATATTTTGTGATAATGAGAACGGAGCCAACTTCCTCTTTCAGAACCAGGGCGATGGTACCTTCATAGATGTAGCACCCAGCACTGGTGAGTATGTAGCCTGGGCGAGGGTGTTGGGGGCAGCATGTCTTATAAGATTAAAATGATTTACGTAGTTGCTGAACACTTGAAATCCTACTAGAGTTGAGATTTTTTTTCCCCTATCCCAGCCTCCCTACTTCTGGAGAAGGAGCGGGTAATAAGTGCACCCAGGCTCAACCACCAGTTATTTAGCGTCTGGCTGATGATCACTGGAGTTTAACGAGATGTCAGGCTGGCATCCATCACCGCCGTGCTGCTGATGACACCTATTCTCTTTAGAAACATTCCTTCCATGTCATCAAGGGAATAGGAACACATTGGCGAGAAGGGGCTTGGACGGGGGAGGGGAAGGTGAAATAGCAGATTGCCAGCTCCTCACATGCCTACTCAACTAGCCATACTACACAACCTGTTGTTCTTTTTGTCCCTGGCCCTGCTGTCGCTGACAGGTTCAGTAAGCAGCACTAGCTGCCAGAAAACCCTCTTCTGTCCTTTGCTACCATGGAGCCTAAATCCCTTGAGCTCCACAACAGCATAAGATCCAGTTCGGTATAATACATGGGAAATTTCATCTAGCTGACTTCCCTATCATCCTCCGTAGGATTGGATGATCCCTACCAACATGGTCGTGGGGTGGCCCTAGCTGACTTCAATCGTGATGGCAAAGTTGACCTAATCTATGGTAACTGGAATGGACCACACCGGCTCTATCTGCAAGTTAATGCAGGTGGGCGTATCCGCTTCCGAGTAAGTTTCATCTGGAAAAGGGAAGTCCAAAACCAGGATATGCCTGGAATGTCCTGGGCTCTCAGCAGGGAAAGGGTATGTGGGGACTCTGGTAATGAAGTAATGTAAGAAAGAATGGAGCACATAGATTAGATCCAATAACCAAAGAGACTGATGTCTATACCCCAATTGGATGACCAGAAATTCCTTTTTTTAAGGATTATCTCCCAGCTCAAGAATGTTCCTTATTCCTGCAATGTAGATTTGGCAGCATTTTCCTCACCTTGGTTTCTACCCATCAGCAGAACCGTCCTTCATAAAACTATATAGACTTTTAATATTGCCTGCTCCAATAAGCTTCCTACTTTTCAGCCCAGCAACAAAGTTTCCAGCCACCTAAATCTATTCCTAATCTTTACTTCCTCTTGGTCATGCTCAAGCCCAAGCCCTGCCCCACTAATCCCCGTCCTTCCCCCAGGACATTGCCACGCCCAAACTGTCCATGCCATCACCTGTCCGCACCGTCATCGCTGCTGATTTTGACAATGACCAGGAATTGGAGGTCTTCTTCAACAACATCGCATATCGTGGCTCGTCTGCCAACCGCCTCTTCCGGTGGGTGAGAGCCACATGGCCACCAGAGGCTAGGGTAGTGGGCTCCCTATCTTGCTTGGCCCTGGATACTGCAACAAAGGTTTCCCAGCAGAGTCTGGTGGAAATCATCCTGTCTTTAAAAAGTTCTACATGCAAACCGAGAACATGAGATGAGACAGCTGGGAGGGGTAATTCTTCATCCATTGTACAGTGGCATTTACTCTCCTGTGTCATAATCCACAGGAGTGAGATGGTTCCAGCAGAATGGAAAGGGCCCCATTCAGTTCCAGCCACTCTTTATACAGTTGACAATGTTGTGACTATCTCACTACTGATACAACAGTCTGTTCTGCCTAGACCAATCCCTGGAGATTCTGGCTTTCACTAATTAGCACTTATGCACAGTTCCCATTAATTGTAGGCAATCAATGGCTTGTTAAACAGAGTTGCTTACATTTCTCTGACTAATAAAGTGATAGCAGCAGCATATGGCAAGTCTAGGGAGTCCGTGCCAAATTTATCATTTTGCAAATGTGCAAGGTCTCTTCTAGAGAAAAGAACAGTGGCAAAAGCAGATACAGCCTACAGATCTAGGCTGTAGATACAGGGTGCTGATCACCAGAAATAGATTTTCAAAATTAAGGTCCTATTCTGGGAGGACAACATTCATTACTGCAGTCCTTTTCTGCTGCAGGGTTATCCGCCGAGAACATGCCGACCCAGCTATTGAAGAACTAAACCCTGGTGATGCTGTGGAACCAGAGGGGCGTGGCACAGGTGAATCATTGTGATATCTTTTGTGGAGCATGATTATCATGCATCACTTAGCAAGAATAAAACAGATATAAAAGAGGTTGCTGTAACCTATTGGCAATATTCTACCAGTGATGAATTGTGTACCAGTGACCCCTCTGTGTGCCAGGAAAATCTAGATATCTGGGTTGTTGGCAGTGGCACAGTTAGGAAATGTCAGATTCTGAGCATAATGGTTTCAAATAACAGTGTATTTATATGATAAGTTTACATGAAATCTGTGTTTTGTAAACACTCAATGAACATATGCAAATGCTGCAGGTGTTTGAGGGAGAAAGGGAGAGACTGGCAAATCTTCACCTGGATCCTGCG
This sequence comes from Protobothrops mucrosquamatus, assembly GCF_001527695.2. Classification (NCBI taxonomy): domain Eukaryota; kingdom Metazoa; phylum Chordata; class Lepidosauria; order Squamata; family Viperidae; genus Protobothrops; species Protobothrops mucrosquamatus. The sequence continues at coordinate 979,712 of NW_015386748.1, forward strand.
ATGCATCATAACAAGAGCATAATTATTTGTATTAGGCTCAGAGACAAAACATCCATGTGGCCTGACCCCTTGGCCTATGGGTTGTTCCTGTGATTGGCTGCCTCTTAAAGCATATGAGGGAAGAGAAGAATGACCTTTGTCTATGACTCCTATTAACAATCAGGAGACTTCATTCCTGAATATCAGTAGCAGAAAGGGCTCTTATTAACAGAGGAGTTCGCATTAGGAAAAAATAATATCTGTGAAGTAGAGAGACATAGCAAATGCACCACTGCAGGGAAACTGAATGGAATCAAGCACAGAGAAGAAGAAACTATATTCTAATTTTCTCATGTTGGACATTATATTATTCAATATCGCTGTTAAGTAATGCGGTCCTTTCACAAAAGTGATGACCAAAGATACATTTCCTTACTGAGATTATATCATTTTAGGAGGTGTGGTGGTAGATTTTGATGGTGATGGGAAGCTGGATTTAATCCTTTCACATGGTGAATCCATGGCACAACCACTCTCAGTCTTCAAAGTCAATGAGGTAGGTTTAGAAAGGTACCTCTCTTAATGTGCTTAAAATCAAATCTATATGTGAACAAGCATGAAAGTCCTTCCTCAGTTCCATGACCACTTCATCCTTTGGCTGAGTCTGTCTGTCCATCTCCACAGGGTGCTGGCAACAACTGGCTGCGGGTGATTCCACGTACACGCTTTGGGGCATTTGCTCGTGGTGCTAAAGTGGTGCTGTTCACACGGCACAGTGGTGCCCATCTGCGCATCATTGATGGAGGGTCTGGGTACTTGTGTGAGATGGAGCCTGTTGCCCATTTCGGCTTGGGTGAGTGAGGAGGAGTAGAGGCAGGGCTTGGAATGCAGAGTGGTGTGTGGCCTCAGGTCTCTTTTGCCCCGGCCATCTGCCTACTAGTCCAACACAGGTAGTCCTTGACTTACAACTATTTGTTTAGTGACCGTTCAAAATTGCAATGGCACTGAAAAAAATGATTTATGACCATTTTTCACACTTGCAACCTATGATCATGTGATCAAAATTCGGATACTTGGCAAATGGCATGTACTTATGATGGTTGCTGTGTCCTGGGATCATGTGATCACCTTTTGTGACTGTCTGACAAGCAGAGTCACTGGGAAAGCCAGGTTCATTTAACAACTGTGTTACTATCTTAACAACTGCAGAGATTCATTTAACAACTGTGGCAAGAAACGTAGTAAAATGGAACTTAACAACTGTCTTGTTTAGCAACAGAAATTTTGGGCTCCATTGTGGTCATAAGTTGAGGATTACCTGTAATACACAGTACTTATTTTTTCTTCCAAATCAAATTTGAGAGAGAGAAGCCTGGTGCAACCTAACACCACCTCTGTATCTGATAGGGTCATATGAAGACAGATAGTGCTATATGACCCTGAAATTGTTGCAAACATAGGTCAATTATTAACAAACTTCCGTTAATATTTCCCCACTCTGTTCCACACTGCTTCTTTTATTTTTGAATTAATTAGAGTTCTTGAAAACTCAAACGCTTGCATGTTATTTTCTAAATCCTAACTTACTCTAAAAAAGGCATTGCCTTAATGTGGACTTTTTTTTTTGTTTTCTTGTGACTGGTTTAGGTATTTTAGTTTTTTTATGGTTCTTCCTTGTCTTTCATCCCTCCTAACACTCACCAAACATCACCAGAAACACTGCAAACCAGATAAAACCTTAGTTCTGTCCTTTCACTTCCTTATCTTTCTATTCCTTCAAAACGTTTTAGTTCAGGGCCTCATCTCTGCATTCCTTCCATTCTATTAAGGTCCAGCAAGCATACTGAAGAATCTACATTACAATACATTTCATGCTTTCAGATGATTTCCCAAGTCTGCCAATTCAGCAGCAAGTTTTTTAAGAGCTCTAGCAACTCCCTATTTATTGGGGATCCACGGATATTAAACCACTGCTGCAATAAAGTGGTTTATAATTTTAATCTTTTACTTTGAAAATATTTAGCAAGTTAATTTTATTATCTTATGTATTAATGACAGCTAATTTATCCTCAGGAGTTTAAAGGGTGTTCACCATAATTTGCATTCCCAGAGAGCAGACTATTTATATTACTGTGAAGCCTTGGTTTGCTCCTTCAGCTGTTTCTGCAGAAAGCACTGCATTTCTCCACACCTCATTAGTCTTCTGCATCCTTGAGGTGGCTTGGTTTAGTGGGGCTTTGCCAGGTTAGATTGCGCTGTAAGTGAAGCCAAGTGGCTCAGAAATTCAAGGAGCCTATATGCCCAAATATTACACATTCCTGCTGGTCTTGGCACAAAATAGTTGACGGAACAATACAACCCCATTGCATCTCAAGTTCTTTCATCTCTGTTGGGAACAGATATTAAAATTTGGGAGGAGGAAAACTAAGCAAGAACCTGAAGGAAAGATGGTTTTCAACAACCATTCCTCTGTCTATGGTGGCTGCAGTTTTCTCCATTATTCAGCCATTCCCTGTGCTTTTTCTTTGTAGGACAGGATGAACCCAGCAGCCTGGAAGTGACTTGGCCAGATGGCAAGTTTATCATCAGAGCTGTAGTGAGCACTGAGATCAATTCTGTACTGGAGATTGTCTATCCCAAAGTCACATCAGGGTCACCCACCATTATAGTTCCTCTTGAGGTAAGCTTCACAATTAAGCCGGTTTAGATGGAAGGAATAGACTTTGGCTTGGTCCTCACAAGACTGAGTGGCTGTGGCTGTCTGAGCTCCCGGGTAGGGAACATTTTCTTGGAGGGGGCTGGATGGGGTTACACTTCCCCATTTTGAGATGGGGTGCCACTTGGAGGTCTTCCTGAATTTGCAGCTACTGCTCAAGGAGCAGGTGGCAGCTATGGCCAGGAGGCTTTTGCTTATGTTCATCTTGTGCATCAGTTGAGCCCTTTTCTTGTCCAAGAGGCCTTCAGATACTCAAGCTTTACTCATTTTGTGACTGGACTATTGCAATAGACTCTACATGGGATTGCCCTTGAAGACCTTCTGGGAGCTACAGCTGTATATGTGTAAAATGTAGAAATGCAAGCACTTCTTGTTACGCTCATATGTCAGTGTTGCTACCAGTTGGCTTCCAAGTGCAATTTAAGGTGTTGGTCATTACCTGTAAAGCCCTTCATGCCACAGGACTCTGGTTTATCTGCAGAATTGCCTCGTCACCAATCATCTGCCTGGTATGTTCAGACAAAGTGGGTGCAGTCCAGGTTCCTTCAATTAAATAGTGTCACATGGTGAACCAAGGAACCATGTCTTCTATGTTCCTGCCCCCTGACGTCTGGAGAAGGATCCCCTTAAAGATGGCACCTACCCTCTTAGGTTTAATATGTAAATGGAGACCCTGTCGTGATTTTTGTACTGTTACAGCTGTTTTGCCTGGGTTGTTATGTATTTTGTTTTGATCGTTTTCAATTGTATATTGGATGTTACCTGTAATGGGATGATAGGGTTGTTATGTGTTTTGTTTTGATTGTTTTCAATTGTATATTGGATGTTACCTGTAATGGGATGATAGGGTTTACTAAAAAATGAGTGCTAAAATTTGGAAACAGAATTTGACCGTGCCATCTCTGTAATGAAAAGATTGGGTATGAATCTGTAAAGGCTTTACTTGGAACAGCTTATATCCTGCAACAATACCTTTAATATTATTGAACAACAACATCTGCCTCTCCCAGGCATTTGGGAAGGACTTGATAGGTAGACAAAAAGGCCAAATTGAGTTTACACATCTGGCAGACCGTGCAATCAACCATAATAATAATAATAATAATAATAATAATAATAATAACCAGAACCTTCCCATTTGCAAATACTGGATTGTGATTTCTCAACTACATTCACAACAAATAGTGAACAGATTCAAATTTGCAATGACTGATATTTGCCCAGTGCAGATTTTTTTTTTCTTGCTGCACCTTCTTATCCAGAAAATCTACTGTGTGCCCTGATTTCCATATGAAGTCTCTGCTGCTACATAGGAAACACTGGCTTCTACTATTTATTGTACAAGAGGATCAGAAGTGATATTATAACAAAAATGCCCCTCAGGATTGGGAGCTGTATACAGGTAGTCCTCGACTTACGACCAGAATTGAGCCCATTGTTAAGCAAAACAATTAAGTGAGTTTTGCCTCATTTTACAACCTTTTGCTACAGTTGTTAAGCAAATCGTGCAGTCATTAAGTGAATCTAGCTTCCTGCATTCATTGTGCTTGTCAGAAGCCAGTGCAACTGTCCAAATACATGCCAGTTGCCAAGTGCCCGAATTTTGAGCATGTGACCATAGCGATGATGCAATGGTCGTATGGGTGAAGAACGGTCATGAGTCATTTTTTCCAGTGCCGTTGGAACTTTGAACAGTCACTAAACAAATGGCTGTAAGTCGAGGACTACTTGTATTAGATAGTGTATGGTCTGAGGCAGAAACTGCAACTATACAAATTCTAGAATAAATCCCTCAAAATAGATATGACAAAAATGAGATTAAGAATCAATGGTCTATTGATGATCTGTTTTCCTTTCCCCCTCGTAGTGTGGCCAAGGATTCTCTCAGCACAAGAATGGGCGTTGTGTTGGTGAGTCACCTGCCAAGAGAAAATCAGCAGATGCTCCTGGGATGACATTTCTTGGTTCCCACAGCCGGGTTTCCCTGAAGTAGAATGACGTCTTTGGTATCCAAACCCAGCAGTGTGGCTGATTTCTGAGACAGACGGCACTGAGACTGTCTTTTATTGTTTCCCATGCTTTCTTTCTCTCCTCTCTCTCACTTCCTTTCTTCTCAGACATGGATGAGTGTGCAGAATTTCCTTTTGTGTGTCCAAGAGGCAGACCCATCTGCATCAACACATATGGTGGGTACCGTTGCCGCAGCAACAAGCGCTGTAACCGGGGCTTTGAACCCAATGAGGACGGCACTGCTTGTGTTGGTGAGTGATGACACGGGCAGAAGAGAGAACCGTTTCGAGCTACTTCCCGAAGCCAGCTAGGAAATTCATACGAAACTGTCAGGCAGTGAAACTCTGAAATTCTTTGTTAGGATATGTAGCTGATGGGAAGGAATGTTTGGAGCGGGAAGCAAATTAGCTAACAAGCTCTTAAATTCACCTTAACTAATAACACATTATTGTAGAGGGTAATACTTCCTGCTCTGTACGTTTGTTAAGCAGAGGGGAAGAATGATAGACGATTTTCTCAGGCTAAGAAAATTTGGTATCAAACATTCTGAAAACTAGTCACTGCTGAGCAGCTTCTCGCCAATTGTGGTTTGCCAGAGAGAAATGGCAGGCGGAGACAAGGGCGCTTGCTTTGCTTCTACCGGTTGCTTCCCAAACATCACCGGCAGTCCCATGGCTAGATGGTGGCTGGGATTTTTGGACTTCTCTGTGTAGCCCTGTATCCTTTCCCCTAACGGCCATCTCCTTGCTAAGTGCCACTAACAAGTGTTCTATCCTGCTTCTTTTTCTCTTTTTCTCTGTGTGTAGCTCAAGTGGCCTTTTTCGGTGGATATCCTTCTTCAGGGAGCTGGCTGGGCTCGACCTTGCCATCAGCCCCTCTCCTTTCACTTTGCCTTGGACTCTGCTTTTACTCCTATGCACTTTAAGCCTTGCCAATAAAGGACAGAAGCAGCCTTTTATGGATGACTTAGCCTCCCCTCTCCTCCTTCCCTCCATATCCTCTCATCCAGTTTTCTCATGGTGGTCACTGGAAACGTGAACTGAGGTGGGAGCATCCATTATACAGCCCAGCCGATGACACTGGCACTACCAATATACCCTTTGCATGTTTTCTGAGAAAACAGAGAGGGCAGAGGCCCCACTAATGCTTGTCACCTCTGTAGGGTGGCCATTTTCTTAGGAGCTTGCCTGTAACCAAGAAGGTAGCTCTTGCTGGTAGTTGCTTGCTTGGTTAAATCAATAGAATTACTCTGTGCCTGCTGGTTTGGCCTATGACACAATTGCTTCCCGTCCTTCCTCGTGCTCCTCCTTTTCCTCCTCTCCAGCCCAACACAAACCTAGATCTTGGTTTGTCTGCAATTTAAATAAACAATCTTCCAGCTGGAGAACTGCTCTCCTTTAACAGTCCCCCCACCAATAAACTCTACATTGTCAACAAGCATCTACTTGCAACTGTGCTTGGGATGTGGGTGAAATTGGAGGCAATAGCTAATATTCAGAAGAAAATAGGCCAGAAAATGAGATTAGTATTAAGCTAGGTGCCGGTTTACTTTATGGCAGACTTATGAATGCCTAAGAGCAGTTGCATAAATAGATATACGTTATTGGTTTTACTTCATTTTAAAACATGTAGCAGCCACTCCGGCTGAATTCTGCCCTACAGGGCCCGGCACATCTGACTAGAAGTCCCCTCCTGGTAGCATCTCTGACTGAAGTTGCTTTTGCAGCAGCGCACTTCCCACTTGCTTTTCAACATTCCTACTATAGATGCCTTTTTTTTTTACTTCTTTACCACATTCTTCCCAACCAAAGCCCCTTCCCAATGTATTAATGACAAATCCTAAAATTCTTTGCAAAGGTAAAGCTGGCTTAGAAATCTGGAATTGAAGTCCATGCATTTGGAAGGTTCCCAGGTAGAGACCATATGCAAGTGGATCAGGCCCAGTCCTGTGTCAGTATGTGGTTAAGGTGTTGGACTAGGACCAGAGAGACTTTGGTCCATCTACCTTCAAACATGAAAGTTCACTGGGTGACTTTAGTTCAGTCTCAGTTTCTCAGCCCAGTCTACTTCAGGAGGCTGGGAGTAGGGGATAGAATTGGAGGAGGGATGCGGTGCATGCTGCCTTGAGGTCTTGGAAGAAAGGCAGGATATAAATCTAATAAACAGATACAGGCAACTGATGGACCAAATGCAGCCTTTAATGCTTTTATTGTGGCCAATAGAGTTCTACTCACTTTTGTAGGCCACATATGAGAATAATCATTAACTGAATGGCAAGAAGTGTGTTAGTGTGTGCGTTAGTGTGCGTGTGTTGGAACTGAAGTCTTGCCTCTCTGCAAACTTGTTCCAGATACTTTTTTTCCCCCATCTGCCAATGGCAGTAGAGAAACAACTATCTACAGTATAGCAGGTTCACATTGGGAGAAAGGCTAAACCTTCTCTGGTGAATGAAGTGGGAATTGGGAAGTGTATAACTATACTGCTGTTGTGTACACATAAATGGAAATGAGACAGCAGGAGTGACTATGCTCTCTACATGTATGATGTATTTCTGTGTATTGTGATTCCACCTTCAAATCCACTTGTGCAACTTAAGAAATGTGGGGGCCAAATCATTCTTCATATCCATGCTTTTAAAAGTTTATTATATTGTTGCAAGCACAAAGTAGATGTGAGCAAGACATTTTTTTTTACAAAATATTGTGATTATGAGGCAAAGGAGCCCTGGGGCACAGTGGTTAGAATGCAATATTGCAGGCTAATTCTGCCCACCGCCAGGAATTTGATCCTGACCGGCTCAAGGTTGACTCAACCTTCCACCCTTCCAAGGTTGGCAAAATGAGGACCCAGATTGCTGGGGGCAATATGCTGACTCTGTAAACTTCTTAGAGAGAGCTGTAAAGCACTACATCTTCTATTTGTTGCACGGTAAATACTATCACTTTGTAGGGACCTATGTTGTAACACACACAAAGCACATATGCCAGAAGAGTTGCAATAGAACACAGATTGTGCTTTATGTCTGCAAGTGCACATTCCATTTAGTAATTTTGCTCCTGACTTAGATCCACTGAAACCATGACCGCTATGTAAAGGGTGAGGTGAAAAAAGGCCAGAAGGCACATGATGTTGGTCAGAAGAAAAAAGAGCAGAGAGGTAACCGTTCTATAGGTGTCAACCAATGTGAGCAAGATGGCTAGGAATTCCTTGTCAAGCTTCAAAGAAACTTTATTCTGCTTGACATTCCTTCCCAAATTCTGAAATGATCAGTTAATTGCTATTGAAAGAAAAGTATCATTTATTTTTATAGGAATTCCTTGTCAATCTTCAAAGAAACTTTATTCTGCTTGACATTCCTTCCCAAATTCTGAAATGATCAGTTAATTGCTATTGAAAGAAAAGACTGTCATTTATTTTTATAGGGTAAAATTATTATTATTTAATTAGTGAAATTAATAGTGATCCAGACATTATATAACTTCAAGTTAAAACACAAATCCAGATGGACTCTGGTATCTCATAGTGTAATGAGACAAACATCATATCATGCCAGTTTTTCTCTGGCTTAGAATAAATGAAAAGTCAGAGAGAATGTGAATTCTCTCTTTCCCCTCCCCCTCCCCCAATCTCTCTTACAAGCCTCCATATCGGCGTTTCTCAACCTTACCAACTTTAAGCCAGTGGAGAATTCTAGGTCCAAACATCTTGAAGTTACCAAGGTTGAGAAACCTTGATCCCCATCCTCCAACCTGCCATCTGACATGCTAGCCACAAGAGCAGAGTAGGCTGCGGACAGAGAGGCCTGTGAAAGAGATCTTTATTTTCTACCAGCTGTGGATAAAAGGTCTGGTGATGGGATCTGATCTCGTTACCATTCCAAGCCTCAGTTGCAACTGAGAGAAAGTTTCAATAGTGGATTGGGAATATTTGAGAGGGGTTCCCCCCCCCCTTTTTTTTGCTTCTGAATCTAACAGGAACAAGTTTGTCTATCCTTAAACAAAAAAAATATGTAAAAAGAGCAAGAGCTCAAAACTTCAAAGAAGATGCCATTCTTTGCTGAGCAAATGTTGTACCATTCTGCAAAAAAAAAATCCATTATTCAAATTTTAGATATATGTATTTGGTGTTCTCTTTTAACCAGCTTTCAATGCATCTGGAAAGAGTCACTTTTGACTACCGTTATGTTAACTCTCTTACCTATAGTGGAGGTTTTCATTTATATTTTCATTTCTTGAATTTGCATACATCATTTTTCCTGTAGACTAAATAGGCTAGTGGGCAGCACAGATTAACCTGCTTTTTTATTCTTTTTGGAATTTTCTCTTCATAGCAATGTAAAATCGGATCAAAATATTTGAATATCCTTGATGCAATTCTAGAAGATTTTCTGTTAACCCAGCTCTGCTTGCAGCCTTCAATAGGTGACACATTGTTTGCACACCTCACATCACCTTGTTGGAAAATCCAGTTAGTCTCACCCTGCACTGCAAGCTACATCCTAAGAACTAGAGGTGCTTTCTTTCTGTATGTGTTTTTGTTGCAACAAAATGTAAAGGATGTTTGTTAAAGGATCATGAAACAATGCTGAAGAAGCATATATTGCTACTACCAACTACACCTGCCTTTCCAGAATTGCTGAGAATTCTGGAAGTTTGGTCACACAGATGGCATGTACCGGATTGTGAAAGACTGGATGGACCATTTCACTCTAATTTCTTATTCCTAAACATTCACATGACTAAATATGTACAATGAAGTCCGCACAGCTAGAAAACTCTCATCTGAGGTCTCTGAGGAACCACTGCCATTCTGGGCAGACAATCTTGACAAAATGAGGTCCATTGCCTACTGAAGAGTCAGAACTGACTAAATGACAGAATAAAAAATGCTGAATTGAAGGAACCTATGCTCAACTTTAATATTAGGTAGCTTTCTAGGTTTCTGGAGCTGTGGGATGAACTTGCATGACCAATAATAAAACAGCCATTTGCAGTTTTAAGGTATCCAGTTTCCTGGAATGCTAGCACTTTCTTAGGTTCCAAGGCAAAAGTACAGGGAACTGTGATACAAAAGTGCTTTTACAGCTATTCTGTCACTTATAGTTGAATGACTTCATTCCTGCTATGTGATTAAAAAGATCTGTTATTGCATAAACGATGAATCTGTCTTATCGCCCAGCTGCCTATTAATAACAGGAAAGACCTAAAACAGAGAAACACCATTGAAGAACCCAAGCTACACATGATTAAAAGGAACATTCTTAATGTTCTGCAGAGAAGTGCGAATTACAGTAGCTTAGAAAATCCCAAATATATTTTGAGCATGTAGAAATGGTAGCCTGGATAGAACCTTTCAGCAATGATTTAAAGGTAGGATGTTGCATGTTGAGCTGAAAAGTTAGCTGAGAACTGGCATGGGCAACCAGTATGTTCAAGATATTTTTGGCAGCTGTGTCAAGGGCCACAGAATCTTGACAGTGACATAATAATATGACTGAAGGCTACTGAGATGACTTTTCATCCCTTCTCATTCTGGTCTGTTGAGCTAGGAAGGTAAATAAATACTTTAAATCTATCAGAGGCTAGTATTTACATTTTGTTTGGCAAGTAAATTTAGAAAAAAATGTTGCCATTATAAAGATGTTTGCTGCTGATTTTAGGGAATGTTAGAGGTTACAGGCCACATACCACCCAAAAAAATTCAGGTTGTCCATCTCTGACTTAGAAGCAGGTGGATATCTAGCACAGTTTCTCCCCTTACTAAATGAAAAGGGGACTCATTTTAAGTTCATAACTATCTCCCCTGGCATCTTAGTGTTAATTTACCATTCTCTCCATTTTGTTGCAACATTCTCTCCATTTGGAGAGAAAGGGTCCCTGTTAGGGCAGAACCAATGCAACTTGCTCCGCCATTTTTTAAAAGAGATAGTGGCTAAGTAGCATGCAAATGGTTAAGTTGCTCTTAAACCTAGCTAATAAAAGTCCAAGCACAAAATGCTGCTTTTCAGGTGAACTCTCAGGGACAAGTTAGCAAAGTCATTCAACGCCACAATGAAATAATCAGGGTTCTGTGCAAAAGCTTAAGTAGAGAATGTCTACGTTTTTTCTGAGGCTGAAACAATTTGGCCTTTAAATGATCCATTGGATGTCTACGAATCTGTACTTCTGCCCAAAATTTAGTACATGCTGGGAGGACTGTGCTTTTGCATTTCATGAATGGAAAATAACTTAGTAGTGATATCGGAAAGTATTAGAAATTCACCAAATCGCACTAGCTAAAACGAAAGAAAAAACACACATCAGACAAATTCATGGTAACACTGAAGGGAAAGAATTATGTACAAATAATTACTAATTTTAAAAAGTGTTTAAGGAATAGCTGGTGAAAGAGGGATGTGTCAAATGAATCGTAACAAATGAATTGTTGAGGATAGCTTCCGTTTCCCACTAGCCCGGTTTAGCAGTGGCTCTGAGATGCTGCTTCAGCAAATAGAAGCTGAATTCCTTCCCTGTCACATCATGTTGCTCAGCTGTGTAAGATGCCTGGGCATGTGATTTCATCCAACTTCCATAAAAGAAAAATAAAGAGACAGGTTACATGGCCCACTAAGTCCAGAAGCTTAGAAATAATTACCGAGTATTTCCGCCTCCCAATGCATAATATCATTAGTGAGTTGTAACAACAGTTATGAAGCTAGTGCCCTCTAGAGGACAGAAACAAAATCAGAATGACAAATGGTTTGAAGCTTCAGGCTGAAGAATGAGAAAAAAGCCTTCAGAAGGAGTGGCAGACATGTCTCCCGAGTGTTAATTCATGCCAGCCTGGCTAACAGAGGTGATAAAATGTAGAAGACCACAAATTCCCCATCTTTTTGCCACTAGTCTGGGTTTTTATTTATATTTATTTATTTATAATTTAATTTATACCCCGCCCTTCTCCTCATGGGACTCAGGGCGGCTAACAGCCTCATAAAAACTACAATACAAATACAATAATTAAAAGCCGAATTAAAAAGAAATATTTAAACAGGCCGATCAATTAAAATTATCCTTAAAAATCCCCTGAAACTTTAAAATCGTTAAAAATTA